>NW_019154106.1:4590522-4777063 GCF_002288905.1 Enhydra lutris kenyoni
GGACGCTGGGATCATGACCTGAGCCGAAGGCAGCTGCTTAACCAACTGAGCCACCCAGGCGTCCCTAAATAAAATCTTTAAAAAAAAAAAAAAAAAAGAACATACTGGCAGGCAAATGGCTCTCCACGGAGGTCATACCTACCCAGACTCCCATAAGCAACGAGGGAACGTCGTTGCTCCACACCCGTGTCCTTAATGGTTTTCTCTTCTGAGCACTGTTCACGTGTTTGAGAGCCATTTAACACTTCACTTTTCTGCCAACTAGCTGTTTATATCCTTTGTCCATTTTTCTATTGGGCTGGTCTCCTCAATGATTTGTAGTGGCTATTTCAAAGTAAAAAAATGAGCCCTTTGTCTGAAAGCATTCCCTCGTCAACTCATTCCAATCTGGTGTCTATCTGCACCACTCAACCGAAACTGCTCTTTCGAGTTACCGGTGACCTCCAGATGGGGCCAAAGCCAGATGGAACTCTTTCTGTCCTCATCTTACCCTCACACTCAGCAGCTTTCAATACAGCTGACCAGCAGACCCTCCGTAGTAGAACATTCTTCTCACTTGGCTTCTCTGGTATCATAGGCCCCTGTTTCCTCACTGGCTACTTTTGTCTCCTCCACTGGAGGTTTCCTCCTCTCCTTTCTCCCCTACTGCACCTCTACTAAGGTAGAGGCTGATGCAGGGTTCAGACTGTGGGCACTACCTAGTACAATCTCCAGAGCTGACCACATTGGCTGGGGTGTCAACTCACACTTGTTCCATTCACGCTGTTGCCCGAGCAACAGAAACAAAACCCAGGAGACTTAAATAAAAGAAACTTCTGTTGAATAAATGGAGCCATTTTAGTGGGTTTTAAAAATAGCTCCAGGGGCAAATGGGTGGCTCAGTGGGTTAAAGCCTCTGCCTTAGGCTCAGGTCATGATCCCAGGATCCTGGGATCGAGCCCCACATCGGGCTCTCTGCTCAGCAGGGAGCCTGCTTCCCTCTCTCTCTCTCTCTGCCTCTCTGCCTACTTGTGACCTCTGTCTGTTAAATAAATAAAATCTTAAAAAAAAAAAAAAGCTCTATAGGGGCGCCCGGGTGGCTCAGTGGGTTAAGCCTCTGCCTTCAGCTTGGGTCATGATCTCAGGGTCCTGGGATCAAGCCCCAGATCAGGCTCTCTGCTCAGCGGGGAGCCTGCTTCCCTCCCTCTCTCTCTCTCTCTCTCTCTGCTGCTCTGCCTACTTGTGATCTCTCTGTCAAATAAATAAATAAAATCTTTAAAAAAAATACCTCTATAAATACAGTTGAGATACAAATTTATAAAACCAAAAGACCATCTCTGCACTTCAAACACAGGCACCCAACTGCTAGCAGACCTTTCCCCTTGAATGTGCCACAAGCGCTTCAAATTGAGTATCTCCAAAACAAAGCTTTTCTTCGTCCATCATACACCAACACTGACCACCAACCAACTGCTCCCAGTCTCAGAAAAGGCACACCCCAGTTGTGGAAGATGGAGCTTAGAAACTGCCCTGGATCCTCCTTTCCCTCCCAATGCAATTCGTCCAGTTCCACCTTCTGAGTGTCCCCCCTCCTCCATTTTCTGCCACCACCCAGAGAGCAGAAACACCTTCTGAGCTCATCTCTGTGTGTCTCCTCTTGCCCTCTAAGTCACTGTTGACTTAGGTTCCTAGTCAGTGTCCGCTGCTACTCCATGTGAGCTATGATAATAATAATTCTGATTGATCTGGTCCACTACAGCAGCCACATAAGACTTCTGAGCACTTGAAACGTAGATAATTTGAACTGAGGTGTGCTGTAAGTGGAAAATACATACTTGATTTCAAAGGCTTAGTACAAAAAACAGAAGTAAAAGTAACAGAAGTGAAAACTCACTAAAATTTGTATAGGGCACCTGAGTGGCTCACCAGCTGGGCGTCCGACTCTTGATTTTGGCTCAGGTCATGATCTCAGGGTGGCAGGATCAAACCCCACATCGGGATCTACGCTTGGCAGGAATCCAGCTTGAGGACTCTCTCCCTCGGCCTGCCACCCCCCCCAAACCCACTTGCACGTGCCTGCTCTCTATTAAATGATCTTTCCAAAAAGTAATAATTTTTATATTGATTACCTGTAGAAGAATTTAAGATTACATATGTAGCCTGATTATATCCCTTATTGAGACATTGTCCTGGGCGTTTCACCAAAAGCACCAGCACCGTGGCCTTTTTTTTTTTTTTTTTTTTTTTTTTTAAAGTAGTCTCCACACCCAACATGGGCTTGAGATCTCATTCAGGATGCTCAGATCAAGACCTGAGCTGAGATCAAAAGTCAGACGCTTAACCAACTGAACCACCCAGGTGCCCCTTTGGCCATCTTTTTTAACCACGTTTGACTAAAGCATGGAAAGTGCTGGGCCTGGCACGGGGCTGGCACCAACATATTTGCTGAATGAATTATGGTCAAGAATCAGTATCATCAGCGTGTGCTCACTTAACAAAACACTAAAAATGTAATTACATTTTTCTCGAAGTAGGATGACACTTTTACAATACATCTGGTATGAAGAAAATTTTCTACGTTTAAACTGTAGACACACATGCATCTTTTTTTTTTTTTTAAAGATTTTATTTATTTATTTGTCAGAGAGAGAGCGAGCGAGCACAGGCAGACAGAGTGGCAGGCAGAGGCAGAGGGAGAAGCAGGCTCCCCACAGAACAAGGAGCCCGATGTGGGACTCGATCCCAGGACGCCGGGATCATGACCTGAGCCGAAGGCAGCTGCCCAACCAACTGAGCCACCCAGGCGTCCCGACACACATGCATCTTAAATAACCTACTTCTTTAATGTTCATTCTAATCACATTGTCGTTAATTTCTTTAATTTCTCATGGCCAAAATTTCTGTCAGAAGAGAAAGAGACTGGGGAAGACTGGAAACTCAAATTTGCCTAAAAATAACTTAAGATTCTGACTCATCAACTCTTCAAACATTGATCATTACAACTCAAAAAAATCAGTCACAAGAGAAGGAAAGTTAGTGGACAGTACAAAGAGAAAAAGGCAAGTAGAGGATAAACACGGAGAGTCTAAGTAATGAGAGGTGGACCTCGTTTTGGTACGCCCCGCAACATTATTAAACAACCGGAGAGGGTGTGATATACACTCAAGATGACAAGGCGTACAGTCAACATGTCATTCCACAGCAAACCCAGAAAATGCACTCTCACATGACCTCGCGAACACAGGAAGTGAAGGAGCAGAATGCACAGTCCAAAACAATCATTACATTTTAAGTATAAAACAGCTCTAACCTGAATGGATTTCAATACGATTTAGGCTGGAAGCCCTTTAAGAATTTCAATACACAGGGAGGAGTCAAGATGGCGGAGAAGTAGCAGCTGAGACGACTTCAGGTAGCGGGAGATGAGCTAGATAGCTTATCTAAAGATTGCAAACACCTACAAATCCAACGGGAGATCGAAGAGAAGAAGAACAGCAACTCTGGAAACAGAAAATCAACCACTTTCTGCAAGGTAGGACGGGCGGAGAAGTGAATCCAAAGCGACGGGAAGATAGACCGCGGGGGGAGGGGCCGGCTCCCGGCAAGCCGCGGAGCAACGAGCAAGAATTTCAATACACGTCTTCATCCAGCCTCCAGGCACAGATCATAACCAAAGAAGCACCAGCAGTGAGAGTATGACAGTTTACCCCTCGCACAGAGAAATTTACAGCTACCTGCTAACAGGACAGAGAAAACAGTGGGACACCACGAAACAAACCAGGTCTTCCACAGACAGAGCGCAGGAAGGGAAAAGAGTGCTGAGTGGGGAATCTATCGATTCTTTTAACGTGGTAGACTGGATCTGCCTTCAGCTCAGGTCATGAGCCCAGAGTCGGGGGATGAAGCCCCTGCTTCTCCCTCTCGCTCTGCCCCTCCTTCCCTGCTCTTTCTCTCTTTCTCTCAAATAAATAAACAGACAAAATCTTTAAGAAAAATAAACTGGCAGACCCTTTTTGGATCCCGATTTGCCAAAATTAGAAAACTGTACCAAAAAATTGTAATATTTGAGAGAGTTGGAAATTTCACTCTGGGTACTGGATAATACTAAGCAGTTGCTGTGTGGGTTTTGTTGTTTTTAAGATACGAGAGTTTTGTGGTTATGTCATGGTTAAACAACAAGAAAAGTTAATCTCTGAAAAGACTGTGTGTGTGTGTGTACTGACATTCGTACAGAAAAAAAAAAAACAATTTTGGGGATTTCCTTAGAAGTAATATGGGAAGAGCTAACCAGAAAGGGAAAACTAATACACTAGATTGCATTCCTAACGACTTCTCTTCAAACACCACAATGCAGGTGGAGACATTCAGCACACTTAGAGCTCCTGAAAACCTCATATCCAAAATGAAAGAAATCTTACCAAGCGTCATGTTTGAAAATACGTCCTGAGGACAGGACGTGGAGGATCCCCAACAAAGGCCCACAGGAGGAGGAACTGTGGCCTGCCACCAACACCCGGACTAAGCTGCCGTGTAAGTGAGCTGCCTTGGGAAGGGGCGCCCACTGCAGTCGAGCCTTCAGAGAAGGCTTGCCACAGACGCTGCGAGAGAAAAGGGTTTTTGCTGTTACGAGCCACTACAAGTTTAGGGATAATTTATTATGCAACAACACAGAGCTAACAGGATAAGAAAAACAAATAACGCCACAGAAAAAAGAACATAAGACTAAAATATACTCTTCATAAAAAAGGGAAAAAAGAGTACCCAAATGACCAATAAAAAAGCATGAAAAGGGGGCGCCTGGGTGACTCGGTTGTTAAGCGTCGCCTTTGGCTCTGGTCATGATCCCGGAGTCCTAGGATCGAGCCCCACATCAGGCTCCCTGCTCAGCGGGAAGCCTGCTTCTCCCTCTCCCACTCCCCCTGCTTGTGTTCTCTCACTGCATCTCTGTCAAATAAATAAACAAAATCTTAAAAAAAAATAAAAATAAAAATAAAAAAGCGTGAAATGGTGCTTGACTTCACTAGTGCAAATTAAAACCGTCGTCAGGGGGGCACCTGGGTGGCTCAGTGGGTTAAAGCCTCTGCCTTCGGCTCAGGTCATGATCCCAGAGTCCTGGGATCGAGCCCTGCATCGGGCTCTCTGCTCAGCAGGGAGCCTGCTTCCTCCTCTCTCTTGGCCTGCCTCTCTGCCTACTTGCGCTGTCTGTCAAATAAATGAATAAAATCTTTAAAAACAAAAACAAAAACAAAAAAACGTCTTCAGGTACCACTACGCAGCTGGGAGCGTGGCTACAACGAAAAGAATGGGGAACACAAGCTACCGGAGACGACACGGAGGGAGCGGAAGTCCGATGCACCGCTGGTGGAACCACTTTAGGACGTACCAAAACCAAATGAGTGCCTGCCTCTAGGATCTAGCGATTTTACTCCCAGATATATTCCCTACAGCAATACATATGTATGTCCACCAAAAAACCACATTTCAAATGTTCGGAGCAGCCCTATTTGTGACAGCCCCAAACTGCCTTTTCCACCACCAACAGAGTAATCTCATATAACGAAATTTCATACGGCAACAGGAACAGACAACTGCACTCGAGGACAGATAATCCCACGCATGATGTGAAGAGAAAGAACTCATACAAGCTAACATCCTCTAAGAGCCCACCTATTTAAGGAACAAAACTGGGCGAACTCAGCAGTTCATGTAGATGTTCAGGATACTGGGAGGGTATGAAAGGGAAGCAGACGAACGGGGGTATCCGGGTGGATTTCAGCTCGTGAAACTTTTTACAGTCTGAGTCTCTTCTGTACTTCTGTTATAACTCAACAGAGTTTCAAACTAGTAACAATACAGAGAGAAGTGAACGGGGGAGGGAGTGAGACAGCAGTGTCCTCCAGCACATGGTTGAATCGAGCTCTGTAAATGAAGGGTCATTCCACTATTCTGTGCATGTTTGTGAATGTTAAAATTTTCCCGGAATAAAAAAGAGTTTCAGGGGCACCTGGGTGGCTCAGTCAGTTAAGTATCTGCTTTGGCTCAAGTCACATCTAGCAGTTAGCCTCCGTGCTCAGCTGGGAGCCTGCTTCTCCCTCTCCCTCTCTCCTTGTTCACGCTCTCTCTTTTCTCTCTCTCTCAAATAAATGGAAAGATTTTTAAGTCTCTTAATATGAAACTGGCTGGAACTTCTGTTAAAGTATAAGCTTGCATAATTGTTCTGATCCAGATCTCAAAAGGTGTTGAATTCTTCACATTCTTTGACCCAATTATTCAAATTCTATGACTTTTTCCTAAGGTGTTTATCCTGAGCAGAGTCTTACATATAACAATGTCCAAAACTTCTAAAACAAACAAAAAAAAAAGAAATGTCTAAATATAGAGGACACAGGACACTGTGGGGACTATCACAGGACAGATAAGCCAGGTCATTCACAAACACACGGCACCTAAACACCCACTAATAAGTAACAATGATTTCATCTGCACCGAGGCTCTTTTACCCATCCAACAAAATACTGTCATTAGGGGCCTGGGTGGCTCAGTCGGTTAAGCATCTGCCTTCAGCTTGGGTCACGATCCCAGGGTCCTGGGGTTGAGCCCTGTGGCGGGTTCCCTGCTCAGCAGGGACTCTGCTCCTCCCTCTGCCTCTCCCCCAACTTATGCTCTCTCTCTCGCTCATTCTCTCTCAAATAATAAAATCTTAAAAACAAAAGCAAAAAAGAAATACAGTCATTAAAAATAGTATCATCTAGAAAGATGTCCCACGTTACCGAGTCACGAGGGAAACGCAAATTAAAACAACAGTGAGACATACCACACGCCTATTAGATCAGCCCAAACCAAATGCTGGCGACTCTGCGGAGCACCAGGAACCCTCGCTCAGCGCTGCTGGGGGTGCAAGATGGTGCAGCCTCTTTGGAAGACAATACGGCAGTTTCTTACGAAACTAAAATACCATATACCGCGTAGCAATTGTGTTCCTTAGTATTTATGCAAAGGAGGTGAAAATTTATGTCTACACAAAAGCATGCACACAAATGTTTACAGCAAATTTATCCATAATCCCCAAAACTCGGAAGCAACCAAGATGTCCTTCAATAGGTGAGGAGATAAAAAAAACTGTGGTCCATCCAGACAACAGGAAATTATTGGTACTAAAAAGAATGACAGGACATGTGGGTGGCTCAGCGAGTTATGGGTCTGTCTTGCCTCGGGTCATGATCCCAGGGTGCTGGGATCGAGTCCTGCATCGGGCTCCTTGCTCAGCGGAGAGCCTGTTTCTCCCTCTGCCTGCCACTCCCCCTGCTTGTGCTCTCTCTCTGACAAATAAATAAAAGAACGAGGTAGCAAGCCATGAAATTTCATGGAGGAACATTAAATGTATATTACTAAGAGAAAGAAGCTAATATAAAAAGGTTACAGACTGTGATTCCAACCAAAGGACATTCTGGAAAAGGCAAAAGCATGAGACAGTTCAAAGTTCAGTGGCTGCAGGACCGGGGTGAATGAGGAGAGGACTTTAAGGGCAGTGAACACACTGTATGATCCATAATGGCGGACACATGCCGTGCATTCACTTAACCACACAGAATGTGCGACACCCAGAGCCCGTAATGTAAACTAGACTTCTGAGTAAATGAGATACAGCCACGAAGCTTCATCAGTTGTAACACAGGTACCACTCCGAGATGCTGACAAATGGGAGAGGCAGTGCATAGTACGGGGGGGGGTGCATATATGGGAAATCCCTGACCTCCTCCCTCAGTTTTGTTGTGACCTTAAAACACTCTAAAAAACAGTCTTTAAAATGATGTAAAGAAAACTCTTAGAAAAAAATATGAGTAAATTTTTGTGACATTAGATTAGGAGAAGCCTTCTTAAATGATACCAAAAATATAAGAAACAAAAGAAAAAACAGATAAACCGGGCCTCATCGCAGTAAAAACGTCTGTGCTACAAAGACACTACAAAGAGCGCACAAAGACAATCTAGAATGGAAGAAAGGATCTGCCGAGTCATACACCCAGTAAGGACTTACAATATACGGGAGACACAACTCAGTAACAAGAAGCCAAGCAGCCAACTTAGAAACTGGCAAATAATTTCAAAAGACACATTTCCAAAGAAGATAGACAAATGGCTAACAGGCACACTAAAAAATATTCCGTGTCATCAGCCATCAGGGAAATTCAAGTCAGAACCACGCAATGCCACCAAATACCCACACTACAACCAAGACACGTAACAAGAGTTGACACAGCTGTGGAAAGACTGAAATTCTCACACAGTGCCGGGGTGGAGAACGATACAGTCACACTAGAGATTATTTCTGCAGTTTTCCCAAAGTTTTCTCTTAAACACAGAACGACCCTATAATCCCAGCAAGTCAGCTCCAAGGTATATACCCAAGAGAAATGAAAAGTGTGTGTCCACAGGAAAATTTGTACACAAATGTCCACAGAAACATTATTCATCAGTCAAAAAGTAGAAACACTCAAATATTCATCAACTGATTAATGAACAAATATAAGGTGGTATTTCCATACAACAGAATAATACTTAGCAAAACAAAAATCAAAAGTAATGGTACATGCTACAACACACATGAACTTTGAAAACACAGCTAAGGGAAACAGGCTGGTCACAAAAGACCATATATTCTATGATTCCATTTATGTGAAATGTCCAGAGTAGACCAACCCGTAGAGACAAAAGTAGATCAGTGGTCGCAGGGACTAAGGGGATGGGAGAGAAATGGGAGTGACTGCTGACAAGCATGGGGTCTCTTTGCCGATCAATGTGGTCATCTCAAGCTCTCCCAGGCCAGCCCTAAGCCACGTCAGACGAGGGATTAATATTTATTTTTATAAATAAATAATATTTATTTTTCAAAATGGTATCATCATTTATTTATGTATTTGACAGAGAGCAATCACAAGTAGGCAGAGAGACAGGTGGAGGAGGGAAGCAGGCTCCCTGCTGAGCAGAGCCCGATGCGGGCCTTGATCCCAGGACCCTGAGACCATGACCTGAGCTGAAGGCAGAGGCTTAACCCACTGAGCCACCCTGGGATTAATATTTCTTAAATAAAAAGTATGGGGTTTCTTCTTCAAGTAATGAAAATAATCGGGACAGGACTGTAGTGATGATAGCTACACACACTGTGATATACTAAAAAGAAAATCAACAGTATGCTTAAGCATGTGAACTGTATATGTGTGTTATTCCTCAATAAAGTGGTTGTAAGATACAATATGTATCTGCAAAGAAAGGTGAAAGGAAAGTTTGTTTTTAAAAAAACACAGCACGGGACGCCTGGGTGGCTCAGTTGGTTGGACGACTGCCTTCGGCTCAGGTCATGATCCCGGGGTCCCAGGATCGAGTCCCACATCGGGCTCCCAGCTCCATGGGGAGTCTGCTTCTCCCTCTGACCTTCTCCTCGCTCATGCTCTCTCTCACTGTCTCTCTCTCAAATAAATAAATAAAATCTTTAAAAAAAAAAAAAACAGCACAATCTCCACTTTACCAAATGTATTCACGTGCGTTCTCATCTGAACCTCTTAACAACCTTCCACGAGAAGCTGCATCGCTGTCTACAAGCAGGCGGTGTGAGGTGCGAGCCAGTGAGCGGCTGACTGAGGCCACAGACTGAGGAAGCGGCTAGGCCAGGGACTTGGAAACACCCGCGGTTCCCCCCATCGTGCCACCTCCCGGACTGCTGCTAGTGAAGCTTAGACCACGCGTGGAACTACCGCACTTGCAGACGGTCTAACGGGAGCCAAGTGGTTCTTAAACATCTTCATGCAGGGCACTTTGCAGGCACACCAAAACTTTGGTGAATAAATCATATTCATTTCTCGAAACTCCATTTATAATGGAAAGTACTAACACGAAGAAATTAAGTAACCCAACCATGATTACACTATAGTAAACTAATCGAATATAAATGTGTTTTGGGGGGGCGCCTGGGTGGCTCAGTGGGTTAAAGCCTCTGCCTTCGGCTCAGGTCATGATCCCAGAGTCCTGGGATCGAGCCCCACATCGGGCTCTCTGCTCAGCGGGGAGCCTGCCTCTTCCTCTCTCTCTGCCTGCCTCTCTGCCTACTTGTGATCTCTCTCTGTCAAATACATAAATAAAATCTTTAAAAAAAATAAAAAATAAAAAAATAAATGTGTTTTGGGGGGCCTATTATAAGCATATTTCTCAACTACAGTGGTGGGATGACCACAGAACAGAGCCTAGAGAGGAACAATGACAGAAAGCACAGGAATTAAAAAGAAACAGGAAGTCCTTCCAAAATGTGGATGGGAGTAAACTGAAAACATCAGAGGATAATTTTTAAGCTTATACAATGCCTAGTAGGGAACCAAGAAATCGAAACCTAATGGTCAAAAGATCTGAACAGAGGACTCATTCACCCAAAAATAAATAAATAAATAAAACAAAATAAAAACATAAACCAACATGTGAAAAACATTTAGCGTGGCTAATTTTTTAAAGAAAAATTCCATGAGGTATTCTTTTATATTCCATGAATCAGCAAACAAAAAATAATCAGAACTAATTAAAATTGGTGGGAGAATATGGGGAAACGGGGATATTCGTCTATCATTAATATACTGTAAATAGGTACAGGCTTTTTAAAGAAGAATTATGATGACATACAAGAATGACAGTACTAGGGGCGCCTGGGTGGCTCAGTGGGTTAAGCCTCTGCCTTCAGCTCAGGTCATGGCCTCAGGGTCCTGGGATGGAGCCCCGGATAAGGCTCCCTGCTCAGTGGAGGGAGTCTGCTTCTCCCTCTGTCCCTTCTTCCCCACCCCAACCCCGACCACTCATGCTCACTTGAGCTCTCTCTCAAATAAATAAATAAAATCTTTTTTAAAAAAATAAAAAATAAAAATGGCAGTACCTTTTAGTTAGGTACCTTTTAAATTTTAGGTACCTTTTAAATTACCTTTTAATTCATGAGAATTAAAAAAGTTTATCAAAAAGGGGAGAGAATTATTTGTACAAAGGATAACAGTAACTACGGTTATACTTACTATCTACAACTCATGTGTGCTATAATGTGGATATTACATGAACTATCATTTAATCTTCATAAATGTATCACTGCTATCGTATAAGCAGAACTATACTGGTTATGTGTGAGCCCAGAGCTCACACAACTAGGATGTGGCAGTAACGGGACTCAAGTTAATCCCTAGCCTACGAGGTTCACAACTGAGTTCGGGACAGAAAGATTATGAACGAGAATGTTCTGCAGGCAGCTGGAACCCAACAGAAAATCAGGGCTGGAGACAGATCTGAGCACCATGAGCACATACATGATCAATTTAGCCATGAAAGCAGAGACTGCACAAGGTATAGTGTGGAAAATAAAGGCTGAAGAACGAAATGTGAAACTAGCATGGAAGAAAATTGAAAAGGAGGCCAAGAATGGTTAAGATGAAAACCAAGAAAATACAGTGTCAGAGAACTTGTAAATTCTACAGAGAAAACTCTTCCCTGGCTTTTGCTGCCAGTAAGATTTAAACAGCAAATAGTGTTTTAAATACCTTTCTAGAGCTCACAGATAAGCACTGAAAAAGATGTGCTTACGGGGAAAAACTGGACCTCTTGTGCACTGCTGCTGGGAATGTAAAGCTTTGATGGAAAACCATAGGGAAGTTTTGCAAAACAAAACAAAAAAAACAGTAAAAACAGAATTAGCTTATGCTCCAGCAGCTCCACTTCCGGGTTACAAAGCCCAGACGTGAAAGCGCCCTGGCCAGAGAGCTATCTGAGACCCACATCTGTAGTGCGTAACTCTCAACAGTGGAAAGGTGGAGGCAAGTGTCCACTGACGCACCATGCACAACCGTACGCAGACACAATGCAACCGAACTCGGCCTCAGAAGCGCAGGAAGTTCTCAGACGTGGTACCACACAGCCGGACCCTGAAGACTTTATGCCTGAGGTCACTCAACAAAAGGACAAATCCCGATCTGGCTGCACGTCTACGAAGTACTCAAGAACAGTCAAATTGTAGAGACACAAAGTAGAACGCGGGCTGCCCGAGGCTGCGGGAGGAAGGGACCGAGCGTCTTTTAGCTCATGGGTACGGAGTCTCCGTCTGAAGATGGACAGAGGTGAAGGTTACGCAACAGTGGCCGCGTACTCGACGCAGACAAGCTGGACGCGTACGTGAACTCCCAGTTTCTCGTCCAGCACGTAGGAGCTTCGAAGCTGCCACCCTGTCCCAGCAGACCCTAAAAGCTGAACGAAAGAATCAAGAGGTCTTTTTAGATTCATCAGAGAAACGAGGTCATAAGGCAAACTGCTGCCCCCGAAACTGTGGAGAAAGAAAGACAAATACAGAGAATCACAACTGACCACAGCAGAAACCCGCGAACGAAACACTTCCACGGAACTACTGCCAGGGCAGGAAAACCTGAACTGAAACTAACGGACTGCGGGCGGCTCAGTGGGAACAACTCGTAGACTTCCAAAACCCAGGAGGAGTTTGAGTTTTACCCCCAGGAGTTCAACCAGGCCCTAAGAGGGAATATAGGAGAAAAATCTCCTGCTTCTTGGGGGCGGTGGGCAGAGAACAATTCTAAAAGATGCCAGAGCTTTCTGTACTTAACAAGGCCTGCACTCAGCAGAAACCATTTTACCAGAGCCTAACCTCTCAGTTTTTACGACAGCCTACCCCACCTGGAGGAAGGGAAATGCGCAAGTCCAGGCCCCTCTAACCATCCTGTCCCATCTAGGGAGAGAGAAAGTGGAGACGTACTCAAGCTCAGTCGAGGGGCACAGGCTCACCAAAAGACTGAGACGTAACCACGGGACTGCACCACGGCCTCCCCTCCCCGACGCTTCCCCACTTTCAACACAGTTCCTTCTACCCAGTGCATCACATCCCCCTTCAAAAGAAGATTACAAAGCATACTGAAAGGCCAAAAACAGTCTGAAGAGACCAAACGAGCATCAGAACCAGAGTCAGAAATGACACGCACCTCAGAATCATCAGACAGAAATTTTAAAAAGCTAGGACTGACATACTGAGCGCTTTAACGGAAAGGCAGACATCATGCAATAATAGGTAGATGATGTAAGCAGAAATAGAAACTTTGACAAAGAATCAAAATGAAATGCAAGAGATCAAAAATATTGTAATAAAGGTGCCTTTGAGGGGCTCATTAGCAGCCAAGACATGGCTAAGGGAAAAAATCTCTGAGCTTGGAAGACATGACACAAAAAACCCAAAATAGAAAAGCACAGAAAAAAGACTGGGGGAAAAAATAGAACAGAATATCCAAGAACAGTGGGACAGTAACAAAAGATGTAACACACATGTAACAGGGAAACTGGAAGGAAAAGAGAAAAGGAACATAAGTGATATGTGAAGCAATGATGACTGAGAATATCCCCAAATTAACATCAGACACCAAACCACAGATCCCGGCATCTCACAGCACACCAAGAAGGATAAATGTGAAATACAAACAAAGAAAACAAAAGCCCAAAAACACAACACCAATACATTATCATAGGTCGCCTACCATTTTAAATACAAAGACACATACAAACGAAAATGGAGAGATATATAGGCTAACTGAAACAAAGTGAGAGTAGCTATTTTAATTAGAGACAGGGCAGACTTCAGAAAAGGAAAGTTATCAGGGATAAAGAGGGGCATGACAAAATGAAAAAGTGGTCAATACTCTAAGGAAAAAAAAAATTCTAAGAAGACATAACAATCCTTAACATTACACACCTAAAAATAGAACATCAAGATACATGAACCAAAAACAGAACTGCAAAGAGAAACAGATGAATCCCCCACTGTAGCAGGGGACGTCAACACCACTCCGTCAGAAACAGACAGATCCAGCGGGCAGAAGATCAGGGAAGGTATAACTGAACTCAACACAGCACCACCAACCAACTGTGTATAGTTGACACGTAGAGACTACACCCAACAACAGCAATTACATTTTTTTTAAACTCAAATGGAACACTCACAAGACAGACCACACATAACACATACCTTAACAAATTTAAAAGAGGAATCATATGTCCATTCTCCGACCACAATGCAATTAAACTAGAAATCAGTAACAGAGATCTGAAAAATCCCCAAAGTACTTGAAAATTAAACAACACACCTGTAAAGAACACATGAATCAAAAAAACAAAAATCTCAAGAGAACTTTAAAAAATTTTTGAATATGAAAATGAAGATACACACCTTCTCAAAATCTGGGGGATGCAGCAGAAGCTGTACTTAGAGGGAAATTTATAGCACTGAAAACATGTATTAAAAAAGAAAGATTTTAAAAGTCAATAACCTAAACTTTCACCTTAAGAATGTAGATAAAGAGCAAATTAATTCCAAAGCAAGCAGAAAAAGGAAATAATGAAAATTAGAGAATCTGGTGAACTGAAAACAAGAAATCAATAGAGAAAATCAACAAATCCAAAGCTGGGTCTTTCAAAGGGGAAAAAAATATATCAATAAAAAGTATAACCCTTCCTCCAGGATAAAGAAAAAGACCTGCGGTGCCTGCATCTGCCTTCAGATTAAGTCATGACCCCAGGGTCCTGAGATATTATTAGGCTCCCTCCTCGGCAGGGAGACTGCTTCTCCCTCTCCCTCTGCCTCTCCCCCAACCTGTGCTCACTCTCTCTAACAGATAAAATCTTTAAAAAAAAGAAAAAGACCCAAATTGCTAGTATCAGAAATGAGAGGGGATATCCCTCCAGATTTCATGGAGAATAAAAGGATAACAGAAGCACCTGGATGGCTGAATCAGAGGAGTGTGAGACTCCCGATCTTGGGACTGCAAGTTCAAGCCACACGTTGAGTGTAGAGATTGCTTAAAAATAAAATTTATCTTAAAAAAAAAAAAAAAAAATGAAGGATGAACAACTCTATGGCCACTAATTTGATAACCAAGATGAAATGAACCAATTCCTTGAAAGATACCATCTGTCAAAAAAAAAAAAAAAAAAGATACCATCTGTCACAACTCACACAAGAAGAAATAGATAATCTGACTAGGTCTCTATCTATTAAAGAAGCTGTATCGGTGATTAATAACCTGCCAAAAACAAAACATACAATGCCCGGATGGGTTTACTCATGAATTCTACCAAACATTTAAGGAAGAAATTATACCAATTCTCTACAATCCCTTCCAGAAAACAGAAGCAGAAGAGTACTTCCTAATTCATTCTCTGAGACAAGCATTATGCTAGTACCCAAACCAGACAAAGACCTTACAAGAAAACTACAGCTCAGTATCTCTCTTAAAAAGAGATGCAAAAATCCTCCAAAAGAAATGCAAATCAAATCCAATAACATATAAAAAGAATTATAAACCAAATAGGATTTATCCCAGGTATGCAACACTGGTTTAACATTAAAAAATCGATTAAAATTCAAGTCAACTGGCTAAAGGGAAAAAAAAAAATCATATCCAGAAATGCAGAAAAAGCATTTGACAAAATCCAACATTCATTTGTTACTAAAAACTCTGAGCAAACTAGGAATATTGGGGAGCTTCTCAACCTTATAAAGAACATCCACAAAAAACCTACACCAAACATCATACTTAAAGGTGAGAAATTCAAAGCTTTCCAACTGAGATCAGGAACAATTCCAATTAAATACAATCAAAATCCCAGCAAGTTATTTTGTGGGTACTGACAAACGGATTTCAGTTTCCATGGAGTGTCAGAAGACCCAAAACAGTGAAATCGTTATTGAAGAGAACAAAGCTGGAGGACTAGCACTACTCAACTTCAAGACTTACACAAAGCTGCAGTAATCCAGACAGTGTGGTGCTGATGAAGGGCGGACAAACAAACCAACGGTGCAGGACAAAGTGCCCACAGATGCGCATACGTCAGGCAACTGGTCTATGACAATGGAGCAAAGACCGTCTTTCCAACAAAAGTGCTCGAATATCACATGCAAAAAAATTAATCTAGACACAGACGTTGTACTCTTCACAAAAATTAACCCCAAACAGATCATAGCCCTAAGCGTAAAATGCAAAACCATAAACCTCCCAGAAGGTAACATAGTATAAAACCTAGATGACCTTGGGTAATAAACTCAGTATTTTTGTCCCCTCAAAATTCTTATGTAGAAATCCTAACCCACAAGGTGACAATATTAGGAGGTGAGGCCTTTGGAAGATCATCAGGTCATGAGGGTGCAGCCCTCACAAACAGGATTAGTACCATTATAGAAGGGACCCCAGAAAGGTCCCTTGCCCTCTTTTGGCCATATAAAGATACGAGGAGAAAACGCCTCTCTGCAACTATAAATGAGAGTCCTCACTAGAATCTGACTGTACTTGTGCCCTGATCTCAGCCATCTAGCCCCCAGAACTGTGCAAAATAAATTTCGGTTGCTGATTAGCCACCCAGTCTTGGAATTCTGTTATACCAGTCCAAACTAAGAAACCTTGGGCTATGGCAATGACGTTTTAGATACGACACCAAAACCCTGAACAGAGACCTCACTAAAGAAGATACACATGGACTGCTGGGTGGCTCAGTTCACGGTCTATCTGCCTCTTAATCTAAGCTTAGGTCTTATCTCAGGGTCATGTGTTTAGGCCCCACACTGGGCTCCACCCTGGGCAAGGAGTCTACTTTAAAAAAAAAAAAAAAAACAAAAAACCACAGATGGCAAATAAGCATATGAGTAGATGCTGAATATCCGATGTCATTAGGGAACTGCAATTTAAAACAATGAGATACAGGGGTGCCTGGGTGGCTTAAGCATCTGCCTTCAGCTCAGGTCATAATCCCACGGTCTGGCGATCAAGCCCTCACAATGGGCTCCCTGCTTGGCAGTAAGCCTGCTTCTCCCTCTCCCACTCCCCCTGCTTGTGTTCCCTCTCTCACTGTGTCTCTCTCCCTCAAATAAATAAATAAAATCATAAAATAAAACGATAAGATACAAAAAAAGGGGGGGGGCACCAGGGTGGCTCAACTGCCTAGGTCACGATCCCAGGGTCGTAAGACTGAGCCCTGTGTCAGGCTCCACATTCAGCAGGGAATGTGCTGAGATTCTCTCCCCGTCTCCTCCCCCTACATGCGTGTGTCTCTCTCATGCACAGAAATAAAACTAAATGACTAAATGAACAAATAAACCACTCATACCTATCAGAATGGCCAAAATCCACAACACTGACACCACCAAATGCCGGCAAGATCGTGGAGCAAAAGGAACTCTCACTCACTGCTGGCGGGAATGCAAGATGCCACAGCCACTGTGGAAGACAGCTGGCAGTTTCTTACAAAGGAAAACATACCCTCACCATACAATCCAGTAACTGCTTTCTTTATCTCCACAAATGAAGTGAAAACATGTTCACACAAAAACCTGTACACAGATGTTTAAAGCCAACTTTTTTTTTCTAACCAAAATTCAGAGGCAACAAAGATGTCATTGAGTAAGTGAATGGATAAGCAAACTGTGGTACATGCAGAATATGGAATATTTATTCAGCATTAAAAGGAAAGGAGCTCTCCAGACACGAGAAAATATGAAGGCACCTTAAATGTGTATTACGAAGTGAAGGAAACCAGTCCAAAAATGGTATATACCATCACATGCAAAAAAAATTAATCTAAAGACCTATAGTGATTCCAACTATATGACATTTTAGAGAAGGCAAAACCATAAAGACAATAAAAAGATTAGTGGTTGTTGGGGGTTAAGGTGGGAGGCAGGAATGAACAGGCAGAGCACAGAGAACTTCAGAGGCAGTGGAACTATTCTGTAGGATCTTATAATGGTGACATATGTTATTACACATTTGTGAAAATCCACAGGACAGACATCAAGAGTGAACCCTAAAGTAAACTGTGGATTTGGAGTGGATAATGACATGCCAGTGAAGGTTCATGGACTATAACGGATATACCATTCTGGTGCTGATGTCCACGGGGCAGATAATGGGGAAAGGAGCATATGGGAACTTCTTCCCTTTGGCCTCAATTTTGCTGTGAACCTAAAACTGCTCCATGAAATAAGATTTGCTTTTTTAAAAATTAAAAAATTAACAAGCTTTATTTATACTTGACAATTAAAAAGATTTGATAAATAACTGTTCATTTTTAATGGAGCTTAAAAACATCATGTTATACACCATTTGAAAAGGAGATAAATGAAAAATTTTCCGAAAGAAGGTATTTTTCACTGCTTAATAACTGTACTTTACAGGGGCGCCTGGGTGGCTCAGTGGGTTAAAGCCTCTGCCTTCGGCTCAGGGCATGATCCCAGGGTCCTGGGATCGAGCCCCACATCGGGCTCTCTGCTCAGCAGGGAGCCTGCTTCCTCCTCTCTCTCTCTGCCTGCCTCTCTGCCTACTTGTGATCTCTGTCTGTCAAATAAATAAATTTAAAAATCTTAAAAAAAAAAAAACTGTACTTTACGTACAAAAAAACAAAGAACAGAAGAATTCAGCTTATAATAGAGCATTTACCTATTTCTGTGGCAAACACTGTAAAACCGTCTAAGAACAAAGTACATCATCACACCAAACTAAGCAAGCTGAATTACTAGCAGCTAAAAAAAAAAAAAAAAAAACACAAAAACATCTCAAAAGCCCACCAATGTGGGTAATGGCTGCAGTGGACACTCTCCACGGAGCAACTGAAGAGAATGAAAAAAGAGCTCTCCGTGCCAGTGGGACACAGTAAGAAGTGATGAATGGTAAAAATGTGTACATTCTCAACACTGTAGAGCTTCCGTAAGCACATATGGAAGTATACAAATACACAGAAAAAAATCGAGGTGACAGACGCAAAACTATTAACAGCAGAATGTGGAAAGGATCGGGAGGTAATCAGAAGAGAATCTGGTATTATCTGTGACTTCACTTTTTTTCAAAACAAATATAATCACATATCTGAGTAATTAAAAAAACTTAAATAGTTTTCATTCCAAACAGAAAACTGGCAATAGAATAAAAAAGAAAAATTCACAATATCCCACCTCTAGACAAAATTTCAAAACCAAAGCCAGTAAAAATTCGTCAAATAAGCTATTAATCATTAAGAAAGTCAGTTTGGCCTGAACCACTTGTGCTGTAAAAGTCTATGACTTCTACATGAGACTACTTGCAAAAAATAAACAATAAACACCCATAAATTCAAATTACCTAAAGTTATTTTCTCTGGAAAAGGGAGGAGAACATTAACATCTCCATTTTACATGTGAAGAAACATGCGCAGAAAGGTAAAACAAAACAACGTACCCAGCAGACAGCTAATCTGGTCCAACCAAGGCTTCACTTCAGTTCTCATGAACTTAAATCCACCCTTCCTCTAAACCGCTCTGGCCAGACCACCTCCCTCCCTCCCAAGAGCCTCCTTCTTTTTTTTTTTTTTTTTTTTTTTAAGATTTTTTCTTTATTTATTTGACAGACAGAGATCACAAGTAGGCAGAGAGGCAGGCAGAGAGAGAGGAAGGGAAGCAGGTTCCCCACTGAGCAGAGAGCCCGATGCGGGGCTCGATCCCAGGACCCTGAGATCATGACCTGAGCTGAAGGCAGAGGCTTAATCCACTGAGCCACCCAGGCGCCCCGAGCCGCCTCCTTGATATGAAAGATGAACATCCCGCACTCACCTTGAGGAAAAAAAGTTAAAAATCATGCATGTAATGAATCAAATACAAGTGATAACTGTAGTAACAGGCACAGGGAAACCAACCAGGAAGAGACACAATTTACACCCACCAGGGTAGGGCATGTTGGCACGCAGACCTGTAATCTCCCAGGTCTTCTGAATACTGACTGACACTTAGTAAAACATACATCCAGTACATGGTTATTCAGAGATTACAAGACACGGAGAGGAATCCCAAACAGCAGATAATGCCGCCAGGCTGCTGAAGGTTCACATTAATCAGGAGGCAATTCAGTAGTAACTGATACCAAGAACTGAAAACCCGGCTGGACAAGACGGTGAATGGCAGGAATGGATGTCCTCTACATTTTTCTGGAGAAAACATACAAACATGCCCAGTAGTGTTTATTTTTAATCCTCACAATTCTGCTAAACCAGCTCGCTCTTCACCCCAAACCCCCTACAATTCTCATTCTTTCCGCAGTGCCCGCAAGATTATCCAGCTTTATTTTTTGAAGTTTGATGGAACAACAGTTAAACATTGTCTGTGCATTACAAACTCTTTGTCCTCAGTGAAAAACCACTGGGGTGGGCCTAGAAGCAACTATTAAGTCTTTGCTCCCCGTATCAGCAGTGCTGGCACCACACCCAACCCTCTCCAAGGAGGCTGTGGCAGAAGCAGGACCACAGGGCCACAAAGTGAAGTTCCAGCCCTACCCCGGCCCACATACCCTTAGGTCTCTTGGATGCCTCTTTTGTTTCTAATTGTCCCTCCTTCATTTTTTAGTCAATGTAAGGAAAGATTTAATATAAAGAAATAAGTACAGAACAGTCCCTACTCTCCCTCGGAACAGGCACGTGTTATAAATGCTGAAATGCACTCTCTCCCTTTCCTCTTGGCTCAAAATCTGTTTTGATCCACATCCCTGCTCCTGACTGTCTTTGGTCTTTGGTCTTCTGTACTTGGCTACTCACATGTGAGGTCCACATAAACGTTTTCTAGCAATCCAATGATCACATTTTAAAAAGGTAATTAATTATCTTTGAACTCTTTCCCATTTCTGGATATAAAAATGAGCTAACTAACGTAAAGAAGTAGAAAATCTCTAAGAAATTCCTTACTGACAGAGGATCGCTCCAGAACAACAGAGAAAAAAAATTCATAGTTGCCAGTTCTTAACAAAATGCCCACCCTCTATCACTTGTAACTTCTCTCGTCCTTTGAGTACTGACTGACACTTAGGCAAAACAGATCTGGTAGGTGATCTGGTAGGTACGTGGTTATTCAGAGGTAACAAGACACAAAGCATAATCCAAAATAACAGATAATGCCACCAACCTAAACATAAAAGAGACTAAACATATCTGCTGGACTGCCCAAGGTAACAAGTGCTATCGATACAGAACACCTCCCATTTCTGGATAAGGAACAGCTGACAGCTAACTTCTAACTAATCACAATAGCAACAACTGGGGGGGGGGGAACAGGAAATACTGTCAAAGTGCTCAGGGAAAACAATCATCAACCTAGAATTGGGTACTAGACAAAAAACTGCCTTTCAAGAATAACAATATATAGGGGCACCTGAGTGGCTCAGTCATTAAACATCTGCCTTCCACTCAGGTCATGATCCCAGGGTCCTGGGATCAAACCCCACATTGGGTTCCCTGCTCAGCACAAAGCCTTTTTCTCGCTCTCCCACTCCCCCTGATTGTACTCCCTCTCTCACTGTCTCTGTCAAATAAATAAATTAAATTTAAAAAAAGAGTAACAACAGATAAAAAATGTAATGCCCCATCTGTCGGATTGTAATAGCAGCAAAATGAAAACCGGGTAAAGGCAACATATAAATTGGGAAGGGGTGCAGATTAGAGTTTTTGGAGGCTCTCATGAGGGTAAAGATATTAACTATAGGCTGTAAGTTAAATATGAAATGTCTTAAGATTACCAAGGAGAACAGCGTCTAATCTTTGTATTACTGGGTATGGGCACAAAGGGGGGAACAGGAGGGAAAGAAAAAAAAAAAATCCCACAACACGTAAGGCAAGAAAAGCAAAAGAACAACAAAAAGCCAAGTTAAAAAGCAAAAAATAAGATAGCAGAAATAAACCAAAGATTTTAATCACAATTAACATAAATGGACTTACTCATCAGTTTAAAGCCAAACTGTAAGGAGGGCACATACTGGATGAGCACTGGGTGTTATACACAACTAATGAATCGTTAAACTCTACATCAAAAACTAATGATGTATTATATGCTGGCTAACTGAACATAATAAAATAAATAAATAGAAATTAAAAATAACATCAAGGGCGCCTGGGTGGCTCAGTTGGTTAAGCAACTGCCTTTGGCTCAGGTCATGATGCTGGAGTCCCAGAACTGAGTCCCACATCAGGCTCCCTGCTCAGTGGGAAGTCTGCTTCCCCCTCTGACCTTCTCCACTCTCATGCTCTCTCTCACTCTCTCTCTCTCAAATGAAATCTTAAAAATAAATAAATAAATAAGGTCAAATTATAAAAATCCAATCTAGGGGCAGTTGGTGGCCCAGTCAGTTAGGCGTTCAACTCTTGATCTCAGCTCAGGTCTTGATCTTGGGATCGTGAATTCAAACCTCAACCTTGACTCCACACTAGGCATGGAGCCTACTTTAAAAAAAGGAAAACTGGGCGCCTGGGTGGCTCAGTGGGTTAAGCCGCTGCCTTCGGCTCAGGTCATGACCTTGGGGTCCTGGGATCGAGTCCCGCATCAGGTTCTCTGCTCAGCAGGGAGCCTGCTTCCCTCTCTCTCTCTGCCTGCCTCGTGATCTCTCTGCCTGTCAAATAAATAAATAAAATCTTTAAAAAAAAGGAAAATTTAGGGGCACCTGAGTGGCTCAGGTGCTATCTGCCTCTCTGCCTGCTTGTGCTCTCTCTCTCTCTCTCTCTCGCTCTGTCAAATAAATAAATAAAATTTTTTTAAAAAATCTTTTTTAAAAATTGCAATCTCACTAGTGCTGCTTTCAAAAGGTACATGTACAACATTAAAGCCACAAAAAGCTTGTTAGTGAAAGGGCAGAAAAATAGTATCAGGCAAACATTAACCAAAAGTCACTTGGTACAGCTTCACAAATATCTAACAAAATATACTTTAATGGAAAAGTATTCCCAGAGAGAACTATTCTAAACTTACAGGCACAAAGCAAAACCTGAGAGCACCAGAGAGATGTGACAGGTTTCCCAACATGATGTCAACAACACCCCCATGTGACGTAACAGCAGACAAACTATTAAGGATACTAGTTTGAGTGTGAATTCAATTAATGCATTTCATCTAATACACATGGAAAAACCTCACCTTAAAACCAGAAACACACTGGCTTTTAAAGCAAAGACACTCTGAATACAGATAAAAATTTGCCACAAAGCAGGCACCATTAAAACAGCCTCAACAAAATTTTTTAAAAAATCAAAATCACACTGGACCACATTTTATTAACAAAATATATGTTAGCAATCAATTATTTTATTAGATTACAATAACCTTGATGATAAAATTAATCAAGGTTAATACAAAAAAAGGAAAATCATAGACCAATCCTACCAATTAACACAGATCCGTAAATCCTAAGATATTAGCAAGTCAAAACATTAAAAAATTTTTTTTAAATACAGTATTCTTTTAAAAATATGTCATGGGGTGCCTGGGTGGCTCAGTGGGTTAAAGCCTCTGCCTTCGGCTCGGGTCATAATCCCAGGGTCCTGGGATTGAACCCCATATCGGTCTCTCTGCTCGGAGGAGAAGCTGCTTCCTCCTCTCTCTCTGCCTGCCTCTCTGCCTACTTGTGATCTGTGTCAAATAAATAAATAAAATCTTTAAAAAATAATAATAAAAAAATAAAAATATATCATGATCAAGATGGATTTATCCCAGAAATGTAAGGTTAATGTATTACCTTAACTTCAAAACTACCTTAATTTTTTCACATCACCAGATTAAAGTTGAAAAATCATATTATCATTATCTCAGTAGATGCAAAAAAAAGGATTCAATTGAGTTTAATACCTACTTGTGATTTTTTTCTTCTAATTCTCCATAAACTAATACTGAAGGAATCTTCCTCAACCTGTTAAAGGGGGGGAAAGTACCATACATTTAGTGGTAAAAGATAAAAGCATTTCCTTTAAAACCAGGAATACAACAATGATGTCTGCCATTACCAGTTGGAGTCTCCAGTGCAATGGTTGTCCTGAAGTAGTGCAGTAAGACTAAAGTAGGATATAAAAAGTAAAAGTACTGGCAAGAAATGAACTGCCATTATTCAAAGACGAGGTGATTATCTATATAAAAACCTCAGGAGTCTGCAGGCAAATTATTAAGTTAGAGAAGTTCCCACAAAGAAGAGCTGCATATAGGGGCGCCCAGGTGGCTCAGTTAGTTAAGCATCTACCTTTGGCTCTGGTCATGATCCTGGGGTCCTGGGATCAAGACCCATATCGGATTCCCTGCTCAGCAAAAAGCCTGCCTCTCCCTCTCCCTGTGCCCATACCCCCATTCATGTGTTCTCTCTCTGTCCGTCTCAAATAAAGAAATAAGATCTTTTAAAATTTTTATTAAAAAAAAAAAAAAAGGAAGAGCTCCATATAAAGGTACCTGCACTGCCATTTAGCAGCCAATAGAAACCTAAAAAAAAAAAAAAAATCATTACCAACAGCACCAAAAACTATTAAGTACCCAAAGAATAAATCTAACAAAAGACGTGTAAGACTTGTAAAGAGAAAAACCATAAAACTTTTTAAAAGACAACTTCCTATAAACCGAGAGTCGCTTTCCTCTCTACCTGGCCAGTATGGCAAGATGATCAGGTCAGGGGACACGGAGACCCACTTATGCCCTTTTATTCCATGCTTTCAATAAACACTTTTTAAAAAGTCCCATAAACGCAGTAAAAATAGACAAGTCACATATCAAGAAAAGTATTTTTCGCACAGATAATTAACAAAAGATTACTTATCAGAATATACAAGAATTCCTACAAGGATGCCTGGCTGGCTCAGTGCATGAGACATGTGACTCTTGATTTCAAGGTCATGAGTTCGACCCCCAAATTGGGCATAAAGTTTAAAGAAAAAAAAATTAGGAAAAAAACCCCGAATTCCTACAAATAAGAAAAACCAAACAACTCCACAGTGGTTGGGGGCGGGGGTGTGCCACAAGACGGCATTTCAGAGAAGCTGAAATCTAGGTAGCCAGAAAGATGCTTAACTTCATTAGTAATGAGAGAAAAGAACTTTGTAACTATGCAAAAATAAAATAAAAATAAATTTTAAAAAATGGGCAAAGAATTTGAACAGTCTTCCTCTAAAGACGTACAAACAGCCAATGAGCACATGAAAAGATGTCCAACAGCACTAGCCATTAAGACAACGCGAATCAAAGCCACAATGAGATACCACACTTCACACCCACTAGATGGCTATTAATTTTTTAAAATAATAAATAATAAATGTTGGTAAGGCCATGGAGAAATTGGAACCCTGATACAGGGCTGGTAAGAATATGATATGGTGCAGACACTTTGGAAACCAGTTTGATAATTCCTCAAAATATTAAACAAAGAGCTACCACGATACCCAACAATTCCACTCCTGAGCATACACCAAGAAAAATAAAAACGTATGTCCACCCAAGACTTGTACACAAATGCTCATAGCAGTATTACTCATAAGAGTCAAAAAGTAGAAACAATTCACATTTCCATCACCTGACAAATCAGTAATGTGTGGCATATCCATTCAACAGAACGTTCGTTATTCGACAACAGAAAGCCATGAAGCACTGATCCTGACACCTGCGGCAACATGGAGGCGCTCTGAAAGCCTGATGCTAAGTGAAAGAAGCCAAACACGTGTGTGATTCCAGTCATACAAAATGGGCAAATCGACAGAAGCAGAAAGTCTGTAAGGGGTTGCCTAGAGGTTAGGCAGAAATGGGGAATGACGGCTAAAGGGGACAAGGTTTCTTCTGTGGGTGATGAAAATGTTCCAAAATTAGACTGTGGTGTTCATTACACGAGTTCTGCTTTATACTAAAGCCCATTAAATGCTACACTTTATTTTTTGTGGGTTTTTTTTTTAAGATTTTTTATTTATTTGAGAGAGAGAGGGAGAGAGCAAGCGTGGAGGGGCAGGGGGGACAGAGAAAGAATCTGAAGCAGACTTCACACTGAGGAGGAGGATGTAGGGTTCAATCCCACGGCCGTGAGATCATGATCCAAGCCAAAACCGAGAGTCAGATGTTTAACCAACTGAGACACCAAAGCAGCCCTAAGCTCTTTATTATTTAAAAAAAATTAAATTAAAATATGAAGTATATTTTATGTTTTTTAAAATAAAATTAAAAGATTATATATATATAAAATAAAATATAAAATATGAAAAAATAAAAAAGTAAAATACCCACCAAATTGGCAAATATAAAAAATATCTAACAACATCATTGTTGACAAGGATGTGGAACAACAGTGCTGGCAGGAGGGTAAGCAGGTACAACCATCCTAGAATACAATCTGCATCATTTACAAAAGTTGAAAATGTACTGGTCCCATTACCCTGCAATTCTCTCCAAGGTCTATACCCTGGAGAAGTGTTTCTGCATTTGTTTTTATTGTTGTTGTTTTAAAGACTTTATTTATTTGACAGGCAGAGACCAGAAGTGAGCAGAGCAGAGGCAGGGCGGGGGGGGGGGGGGGGGGGGGCAGGCTCCCTGCTGAGCAGGGAGCCTGATGCGGGGTTCGATCCCAGGACCCTGAGATCATGACCTGAGCTGAAGGCAGAGAGGCTTAACCCACTGAGTCCCCCAGGCGCCCCATCTGCGTCTGTTCAGAGCAGCACTGTTTCTTCACCGGACAAGCGTATGCCCCAACGACTGAACACATCGCGGAAGGCCCACGCAGTCGGAAACAGACACCGCGGTGCAGAGGAGCAAGCACAGCTCCGCGCGCACGGTCTCACGTCCCCCACCTACAAGCCGTCGCTTCCCTCCCTCCCCAGCGGCAATTCCATGCGCCCCCATTACAATCACTCCCCAGACCTTGCCCGGCTTTGCCCCTTGGGCGGCAGGAAAACCACACGCCCAACACCGCGGCAGCGCGGCCTGCTCTGCTTCCGGTGAAACGAAGGCGAGCGCGGTTTGTTCCACTCCGAACTCAGGATCGCTCCCGCAGGTCCGCCGCTCGGTGGGGCCGACCCATTCGCGCTACTTTCCCACAGACTCCGCGCCTGCCCTCTCCTCTTCACTCCCCGACTCTCGGAGACTGCGGAGAACGTCTCCGTTTCCCCGGAGGAAACCCCGGAGGAAAAAGGGGAGAGGAGCCGGCGCACACACTCGCGCTGCTCCAGCGGCCCGACCCCCTCTCCCGCCTCTCAGCGCCCACCAGCCGTCCCCCACGGCCGCGCCAAAACCCCTTGTGAGTGTGAGTGTCCCCTCCCGCCTCACTGGGTGGCTCACTCTGGAAAGAACCATCTCCCAGCACAGTTGCCAAAACGCTGGGATTTCCCGCATCTCAACAAACCCGGCCTGGGTCCCGCACCTCCCCGCAGCGGCACCGCACACGCCGGCGACAGAACTACACCCGCCACCTCTTCTCGCGTCCTCGGTGAACCTCCCTCCCAGGCTTCCCCGGCGGCCAGCGGGAAGGGCTCTGGTCAAGGCCGCCAGCAGCTTCTCCGCTGCCAAAGCCGCCCGGCGAGCCCTGGCCCTCTTTTTACTTGAAGTGACGGAAGCAGCCGAGGGCCCAGGTTCTCCCTCCCTCCTCGGTGACACTCCTTGGCTTCACACACTACACGTGGGCCTGGTCGTCCTCTACCTCAGAGGAGGCGCTTCCCTGTCGCCCCTGCTCAGTCCTCACTCCTCGGTGGCCCCATCCCACCTCGGGGCGCTCAAGTGTCATCCGGACACAAGCCTCAGACACTCCTGGCTTCAGCCCAGACCCCTCCCCTCAACTCCAGACCCCTAATCCTGCACGTGTCTCCCTTGGTCTCCAAAAGCTCCACGAACGTCACGTGCCCAAGCTTAACCCAACTCTGGATGTGACGTCCACGCCCACCCCTCCCGCAGGCATCCCTCTCTTCACAGATGACAACTCCCAGTGCACGCGAAGCCCCCAGTACCACCCTCGACTCTGCTCCCACACCCACATTCCATCTGTCCCCAGACCCTGTCCGCTCCACCTTCGAGATGCATCCAGAACCCAACCACAGCTCAGGGCCACCGGTGCCCCCTCAGCCTGAGCCGCCATCACTGCTTGCTGGCTCAGGGGCAGCACGGGGACAGCTACCCTGACAGCTTCAGGGGGTCCTTCTGAAAACACAAGTCGGAGCTCATGTCACACTTCTGATCAACAGTGACTTCCCATCTCACACCGAGAGGAAGGTAACATCCTAACACTGGCCCGTGTGACCGGCCACCCAGGACCACCACTACAGCCCCCCCAACATGATCTCCTGCCACTCTCCCTCGGGCTCTCCCCCTCCAGCCGGCGGCCCCTCCAGCGACCCTTCAACACAGCGGGCACAGTCGGTGCGGCGGGGCTGGGCCGGCCCAGCTCCTCCCACACCTCCACCCCACCCCCACCCGCAGCCACAGGCTCCCTCCGCAGCCTCCTTCTGTTCAAAGGCCCCTTCTTGGGAGGCCCACCCTGACCACCTCCCGATCTCCACACAGCCTCGGACGGCCCACTCCCCCGCTGCACTCTTCTCCCCGCTCCGTCACCCACGCTGCGACGGCTTCACCTTCCACCGACCTGTTAGCGGCCTTCCCCCACGGCAATGTCAGCCCCACGGGGCCAGACACTTGTGTGCTTTGCTCCTGCTGACATACCCAGCGCCAAGGTAAGTATCTTAGTGCCTAAGACCTACTAAGGACCCAAACATTTGAATAAAGAATTTCAAAAACAATGTGGGGGCGGGGGGAAGTCATAGAGTAAAATGACTCTACCTGTATAGTTTAAAGACTCGCAGGGAATTAAGTCACATCATAAAAGGACACAATCACACATGGCAAAACCAGAAAGCAAGAAAACAGTAGGTGCAGGGCAGTGCTTGCCTTCGGGAGACGGAGGAGGAAGAAGAGGTGGTCAGGGCAAGACCTGCGGCCAGACGCAGCGGCGGCAGCAGCGCTCGCGCTCTAGTCAGCAGGCCGGTTAAGGGCACCGCTGCTGGTTTTAACATTACTACTTCCACATGCGGCTATATTCTGAGTACAGGATCTCATTAAAAATTAAAATAGAGGGACGCCTGGGTGGCTCAGTTGGTTAAGCGGCTGCCTTCGGCTCAGGTCATGATCCCAGCGTCCTGGGATCGAGTCCCACATCGGGCTCCTTGCTCATCAGGGAGCCTGCTTCTCCCTCTGCCTCTGCCTGCCATTCTGTCTGCTGTGCTTGCTCTCTCTCCCTCCCTCTCTCTCTGACAAATAAATAAATAAAATCTTTAAAAAAAAAAAATTAAAATAGAAAACTAGATTAGAGAAAAACAGACCAAATCCAGCCCACGACCTGCGTGTGTGTGGTCTTGTTTTTCAGAAGTTTTAGTATGTTTCCACTGACTTAGAATTGACAAACAATTTCATATTCATTTGAAATGTACAATTTGGTTATTTGATATTTATATGCTCCACCCTGTTTTTGTAAATAAAATTTTACTAGAAGGCAGCCACCTTCTTTTTTTTCTTTTTCTTTTTTTTTTAAATTTCTGTATTGTGGGTTGCTTTTTTCTTCTGGAAAGGGGGAGAGAGAAAGGTGTGGGGGCAGGGGGACAGAGGGAGAGAATCTTAAGTAGACTCCAGGCAGTGTGGAGCCTGAGGTGGAGCTTGATCTCATAACCCTGAGATCATGACCTGAATCGAAGGCAAGAGTCAGTCGCTTAACCCACTGAGATACCCAGCACCCCAACAGCCACCTTCATCTGTTCATATGTCGTCTATGACTGCTTTCATATCCAAACGACAGAGTTGAGTAGTTACAGAGATCACACAGCCTGCAAAGCCTAAAGTATTTACTAAATGGCCCTCTACAGAAAAGCGTTGCCCAGGGGCACACCTGGGTGGCTCAGTCGGTTGAGTGTCTGCCTTTGGCTCAGATCATGATTTCGGGAACCTGGGATCAAGCCCCATGTCAGGCTCCCTGCTTCTCCCTCTCCCTCTCCCTCTGCCACCCCTCCCACCTGCCAGCTCATACTTATTCTCTCTCTCTCAAATAAATAAATAAAATCTTTTAAAGAAAAAAAAAGTGCTGTCTGGTTATATGTGGAATCTATAAAGAAATTAAATGCAAAATAAAAAAGACCCAATCATTTGTTAAAATGCTTTGATCCTTCCAGGCATATGTAATTTTCTTCAAGAATACAGCACACTGAAAACTATGGTTCTATGTAACATAGGAGACTCTAGAGCAAATGAAGTTACTTTTATAATGTCATAAGTGCCAGAGAGATTTTAAAGACTGTTTTAGAAAGCAAAATACAAAATGTCAAATTTATTATCTCTACTCTCATCAAAGAAACTATTATCACATTTCCCTAAGTAAAGCACGTATAATATGATCCAAATAGGGAAAGAAAGAAACTGCCTGCATACAAACACTAATTCCATAACCTCTCTTAACCTGCATCACCATCACCCAGGACCCCTCAGAGCAGCTAGTCAGACCTCAAAGTTCTCCAGGGGCCCTCAACGTCCTTAGGACTATCCTTAGTGCCACTCCACTTCCTTAGAACTGTCACTGCGTCTTACATTGAAGCCATTTCTGAACTTACTTCTATCGTTATTAGGAAGAAGACTGGTAACAGCAATAATAGTAATAAAAACACCGCCCTACACTAGGCACTGTGCTCATCAGTTTACATTTAATACTGCTGTCACAGATAATGAAACTAAGGAACAAAGATGTGATCCAGTTTTAGGATTACACAGCTGGAAGACTGTGAGAACCAGAAGTCAAGGCCCGTTATTTTAGATCCTTACGTACTCTTGACCTCCACAATATACTCCGAACTAGGGAGAGAGAACAGTATTAATCTGTGAAAACTCCCTTAGTTTAAAATACTATGTCTTGGGGCGCCTGGGGGGGCTCAGTGGGTTAGGCCCCTGCCTTCGGCTCAGGTCATGATCTCAGGGTCCTGGGATCAAGCCCTGCATCAGGCTCTCTGCTCAGCGGGGAGCCTGCTTCTCTCTCTCTCTCTCTCTCTCTCTCTCTCTGCCTCTCTGCCTACTTGTGATCTCTGTCAAATAAATAAATAAAATTTTTAAAAAATAATAAAATACAATACTATGTCTACGATAGGTGCCAAATGCACAGTTGCTGAACCCACGTAAGGGTGTAATAAACTGAGGTTGAGCGGTCCACAGTAGAAAAAGCATTCCGTGATCAGAAGGGGCAGGGTCTTGCTTGCAGGCAACAAAGGCGGATGTGTGGAGCTCATTGCCCAGAGGCAACAGAAACCCTGTGTATCTTCAGGTCAACAAAAGAAAACTGGAGACCCTATCCCCTTGTCTACTACGATGACAGAAAACTCAGAAGTACTACCACCAAAAAGAAACAATTCAGAAGTTAAGCATTTAATCTCAACTCTCATGAGATCAAGGTGTGATGTCACTCTTGAAATAAATGACATTAGAAATTGAGGTCTAGGGGCACCTGGGTGGCTCAGTGGGTTAAAGCCTCTGCCTTCGGCTCAGATCATGATCTCAGGGTCCTGGGATCGAGCCCCACATCGGGCTCTCTGCTCAGCGGGGAGCCTGCTTCCTCCTCTCTCTCTACCTGCCTCTCTGCCTACTTGTGATCTCTATCAAATAAATAAATAAAATCTTTAAAAAAAAAAAAAAAAGAAGAAATTGAGGTCTAGTAGGGCCACCAAGACCCTAAGGAATCCGCCAGGAACCGAGATTGTCAGCTTCTCCAGCATGGCCTAAATTTTTCTCTAAGAATCAATGACCTCTCAGGTCTGTTCCAGCTCCAAAACCATGACTCTCAAAAAGGAAGCCCCAAGGGGCACCTGGGTGGCTCAGTGGATTAAGCCTCTGCCTTCGGCTCAGGTCATTATCTCAGGGTCCTGGGATCGAGCCCCGCATGGGATTCTATGCTCAACGGGGAGCCTGCTTCCCCCTCTCTCTCTCTGCCTGCCTCTCTACCTACTTGTGATCTCTGTCAAATAAATAAATAAAATTAAAAAAAAAAAAAAAAAAGGAAGCCCCGAACAGCCAAACAAGTCAGTACTTTTCAGTGTTCTTCCTGCCACTGCCCCCATCTATGGACCGCGAGCCCAGACCTCACCAAGGCCCAGCCAACCTCTATGAACCATACCTGGCCACCACGGAGCATGGCTTAGTGGGCAGGTCACATACCTGCTTTACTTGCCCTGATTAGGGTTTCAGGGAGCCTCGCCTTCTCACATAACCCTTCCCTTCTCTTCTTGGCAAAGTGGGTCTCTGACACCAGCACTGCTGTTCAGATTTATATTCCAGTATAGGAACTCAAGACTCCAACCAGCAATCCAAACAGCTTTCTCCAAATCTAACATTCAGTCAGACTCCTATTTCTGCAGCCTTTTTGTTCTTCTCTTTAATGTCCCAAAATAACAATCTTTAATCCATCTTTCCTTTAGGTCATCAGATTTCATGGCAGTCAACCTCTGGGGCACACAACCCATTCCAAGTCAATATATAGTCAAACTGTAAGAAATTTTGGAAGAAATACAACCCTAGTTTTCTCCAGAGTCACCAAGAAGTACAAAATCAGAGCTTGTTCCCATCAGTAAAAAGATGTTCAGAACGTATCAAACTTTGTTTGCATAAATTCACAATTGACTATGTAGTCTTCACTAATACAAAACAGGTCAACACTAGCCAGCTGTTAAGTGACAAGTAGTAAAACACCTCTGCTAAGAGTAAACTCAGATCTCTGCCAAGTCCATGACATGAAAATGTCCCTGTTAAGGTGAGATGCCAAGGTTCCCTTTCCTTTTACTTGCTTCTTCACTGGCTGATCTACCTGGTATCCAGAAGTCAGCGCATAATCATTCAAACCCTGAGACAAACTGGGTATTGAGCCAACTAGTAAAAAAATAAATAAATGAGGGAGAGAGGAAGAAAAGGGGATTCCGTGGCAACTAAATCTAAGCCAAAGTCATGGCCAAAAAAACCCAAATCTCCAGGCCACCTAGGTCCATCCCCACCAGTGGCCCAATCAATTTCAAGGATGCTCAAGACATCTGACGCGAATTTATATTGAACCTCTGATAGTATAGAACCCGTCAGTGTTCCCAGTCTGACTGACTGACAACCAACATCTACGGAGCAAGGAACACTACAGGCCAATCCTATTTGTCATGACAACACAGCTTCACCAGCACAGGAGCAATGACATTGCTTTCTAAAACACACCAAACCAAGGGGGCAAGTCAAAGTAACCGCTTAATACACACAAAAAACAAAGGTGTAACTAGTTTATTGTTTGGCAAGAGACTTCTGGCAAATTCAACCAGCAAAGGAGCAAACCTAAACTCTTTCCTCCCAGGCCTGTAGAGCCTCCCTAAGGAGCCTACTTACACCATATACAATTCTAACAAGCTTTGTTACCTGGCCTCCCAGCCAAAACTGCATCCCTTTTATAATTGCTACCTCTCCCTCTAGACTGCAAGTCCTTAAGTGCCTGTTCATGAGTGAGTCCCTAATATGGCTCCTGGCAGAGTAAGGATTCAATTACTATATTTGAGGATCAAATAAATAAAGATTAGAAGAAGCTGGTGGCAGGGGGGAGGTCACTTGTCATTCTCAACAACAGCCATAAGCTGATTTTCAGGATGAAAGATTAGAAAGTGCCTCCACAGTCTTCTCCTTTAATATATCCAGATCCTAACACTCAGTTGCTGGAAATGTGTATCGTTTTTAAACTAATATTCCTTCCTTCAGTAAACTAGATGATCTAAATTGTAAGTATGTGTAAGAAAAGGACCTCTGCCCTTCTATTACTGAACCTCATCCTCCCTCCCCCAAGGAGGAAAAAACACCCATTTGGGCCAGAGTCCAGGGCCCAGAGGAACCCCCTTTTGCTAGCAGGCAAGGGTCACTGTGACATGTGAAGCATGGAGTATGCCTGTCTCGCCTTCAAAAGGCGGAACTTGCAAACGGATCCAAGGCTAACTCTTTGGAAATAGGTCTTCATTACAAAGGGAAAAAAAGATGTGACGCTGGCATTGAAAACGGTAAGTGACAGCTGACTCACTCAAAGGATGACAGCAGAGGATATAAAACTCAAAAATAACAGTATAAAGTTATTAATCGTAGGAGCAACCAACCCTAAACACCCGAGAGTGCGAAGTTTCAGCAGTTTGGTAATGTGTTTTATGAGGTAAAGGCAAAAAAAGTTTCTAAATTATATTATAAAATCAATTCATTTAAAATTTCTTTTAAAGTTCAGTCTTCAGGAACCTTAGAATAATGTATGTACACGGTCTCTCCCCACTACATCTAGGGACCACAGAGACAGAGCTCACATCACCTAAAGGATTTCTCGACCCACAGGAAGTCACTAATAACCATGGTCTTGAACAGTGGTTCCAAAACCTGGCTGCACTTCAGTATTACCTGGGTAGCTTTCTAAAAATATATTCTTAACACTACCACAGATTTCCAGAGGTGAGGGTCTCTCATCCATGGTCTTAAAAGATGTCCTGAATGATTCTAGTGCATGCCGGCGTAGCATCCATCTAGAACGGGGTTTCTCAATTTCTGCACTATGAGTATTTGGGACTGGATAATTTTAGGATGCTGTCCTGGGCATTACAGGATGTTCAGCAGCATCCCTGGTCTCTACCCTCCCTAGAAGCCAGGGTGCGCATTCCCACCCCTACAGCTATGACAAGCAAAAATGTCTCCACACATTGCCAAATGTTTCTTTGAAGGCAAATCACCCCCCAATTGAGAAACATTTACCTAGAGTAAATTAAAAAAAAAAAAAAAAAATTACCTGAGGTTCTCTTGAGGAAAAAAAAGTAAGAAAGCTGCTTAAAGCCAAGAGCCCAGGGGTTCCTGGGTGGCTCAGTCAATTAATCAGCTGCCTTGGGCTCTGGTCATGATCCCAGCAACCTGGAATCGAGCCCCATTATCGGGCTCCCTGCTCAGCAGACAGCCTGCTTCTCCTTCTCCCTCTGCTGCTCCCCCTGCTTTTGTGCTCTTTCCCTCCCTCTGTCAAGTAAATAAATAAAATAAAATAAAATAAAATAAAGAGGGCGCCTGGGTGGCTCAGTGGGTTAGGGCCTCTGCCTTCAGCTCAGGTCATGATCTCAGGGTCCTGGGATCGCCCCACATTGGGCTCTCTGCTCAGCTGGGAGCCTGCCTCTCCCCCCCCTCCCCCACCTGCCTCTCGGCCTACTTGTGATTTCTGTCAAATAAATGAATAAAATCTTTAAAAAAAAGAAGAAGAAGAAGAAGAAGAAGAAGAAAAAGAAAAGAAAAGAAAGCCAAGAGCCCAGGCCTATTTTTTTTTCAGTTCAACTCACCTAAAAAAAATAGCTAACAAGCTACTCAGCCCACATAGGGGCTCGGATCTTGACTTAGGAGGACCAAACCATAGCTTCTTGTGCTTTTTATGAAATAGACTCAATGCTGAGTTTCAGGTGAGCAGATGATTAGAAGAACTTCACTATCATGTACTCATAGGGGTATTAAACCACTGTAGAATTTTAGACCAATACACACTCATGCTGCCTCTCAAATACACAAAATATAAAACTGCAAGACACAAGTTCATGACGGAAATAAACTAACCACCAATCCTGACAAATGCTGTTTTAAGGAAGAGATTCTTGGATGGTAACTAACTGGAATTTAAATACAAACTGGGGGGAGGAGTGGGTTTTGCCTGTAACACGCACATTACCTTTGTACCAAATCCATACAAAAATTATCCTGAAGGGAACCTCACCCTGTCAAATCTTAGTTTTACTATCATTCATTTTCCATCCAGCTATGGTCTGATTCTCAAGCAGTTAATTCAAACTAGCAAGTTTTTGTTTTGTCTTGCTATATACAGAAGCTAAAGTTTTCTTATCCCAATCTTCTTCCTCTCAAGTTACACAGCAAGATGCTCCCCTCTACTTACAACTGTGTAAAAACATTTCCCCAGTGCAATTAAAGCCAGGCAGGTCCCAAGCAGTAATACCAAGGGACAGGCAAGCATGGTTTCAAGTACCAAGGAAAAGAGCACAGGGCAGGAATTAAAAGACCGTGACTATGTGTGACTGAGTGGACAGCATTTTGTTAGATATTCGAGACTCCCCAGTCAGACACACTAAGAGGCAACAGCTTCCCAAGCGTCCATGCAGGACAACACACTCCCAAGCTGGGTTCACTGAAGTGCGTCTCAATACACACCAACCTTTCAATCCTCAAGAACCCTAACCCAGGGGTACACGGAGAAACCTTAGAGCTGGTAGCAGTACCAATCATCCTAGCAGCCCAAGGGAAATAGGAACAGAATCTGACCCCAGCTCTTAATGGGCTTTTCTTTATTTAACCGCCTCTTAGAGGAACATTCTGAGGTACCACCACTAACGCGCTGCTCCCCAAAATGTGTGAAATTTAATGAATCTTCAACCACCCCTCTCCTGAAAAACTTAAAATAACTTCCAGTTCATTTCCTCAGCAGAACTGTTAAACACACAGAGCGTTCTAAAGACAGCCACCAAGTCACCTCAACACTCATTTGACTTCCAAATAGTAATCTAAACATTTAGAAATCAAATTTAAATTAGTAATAATAGCCACCAATTGCACTGAGCTGATCCTACGTGCCAGACACGGCTTCCAGCCCATGCACTCCCGGCACGCTTACGAGGCAGTCACTGTTATCACTGTCCCATTACAGGGAAGGCAGGGAAGTGTAGTAACTCGTCCAAGGTCACAGAGCTGGGGAGTGCTGAAGCCAAGACCTGAATCCAGGCACTCTGACTTCGCAGGAGAGAAAGCGGCAACACCACCACCGCTTAGGAGCCGTGCACGCCGGTGGCTGGACATCCGGAGTCCCTTCCCCACTTGCTGCCCACCTGCCCCATGACCTTGAGGGCACAATCAAAGTAAACTTCACATTGTTACACGGTGGGACAATAGCCACAGTAACAAGTGCTGCGGGACGGAAGGAAAACGATCGCCGAGCGCCCCTCCCACAAAGACAGAACATAAACAAAGCTCTGGCCGACCCGCGGAGAAAACGTGAAGCACCGGGAAAACCACACGGAGCCCGAGGCGGAAACGTCAGGACACACGGACACGTCCGAGGACTCAGTCCGCGCATCCCCAACCGCAAGTCCCGGTTGCGACGAGGGCGCGCAGGACGGAGCAGGAAACCCCTCCAACTTGATCGCGAACGGGCTTCTTTAAGAGGGAGGTCCTCCCGGCCGCTCCAAGGACCACCCCCCTTGCTTATACTCGCCGGGGAGGCGTTCGAGACCAGGTCTCCGTTCGAGTCACAGCACCGGAGTTTAGGCGCCGCTCGCAAGGCCATTTAAACACTCCGAGCCGGGCTCCGCGCTCGCCGATGACTCCGCGGCCGCAGAGCACAAACCCACAGAACTTGTTTCCGCAAACAGAGTCCCAACAATGGCCTTCGCGAGTCCACGGCGAGCTGCCGCCCCAACTTGACACGCTCCCAGGCCCGCGCCCGGGGGAAGTTCTCCCGGGCGGGCGACCGGGCGGCGCTCGGGGCGGGCGGCGCGGCCGCAGCGGAGCGGGGCCCGTCCGGGTTAGGGGCGCGCCCCGCCCGCCGCCGCCGCGCAAGGCCGCGGACGTCAACCCGGGCGCAAAGTTCGCCGCCGGCCCGCGGCCCGCTCCGGCGCCCGGCCCGGCGAAGCGCCCCGCGACCCGCGGCGCGCGGGCAGGCGGCTGACAGACGCGGGCGGGGATGGCCCGGGGAGCCCGGGCGCCGCGCCTCCCCGGCCGCCGAGCGGCGAATTCCGGGGGGGAGGGGAGGGGGCCGGGACGCTCCCTCCCCGCGCCGCCGAGGCCGGGCGGAGGAGCCTCGCCGCCGCCGCCCGCGCGCCGCGCGCCCAGCGCACCCCGCGCCGCGGCCCGCTCCGCCGCCCCCCCACCCCCATTACCTGGAGGTGCCCGCGACCCGCCGCTAGTTGCGCTCAGGCGGGAAACGCGCTCACCGACACCATCAGCGAAGCGCCCAAAATGGCGGACGTATCAAGCAGGCCTTGAGTTCCCCCCGCCCTCCCTCCGGCCGCCTCGCAGCCAATCGCGGCTCTATCTCCGCCCCCAGGCCCGCGCTCATTGGCCTTCCTCTCCCGCCCCCTGCAACCTATTGGATCGCCCTGCGGTCAGATTGCGCCCACTCCGATTGGCTCACACGCCCCGTCAGTCAAGCGCGAGGGGAGCGTTCTTTTCCCATGGACTCGACGGATCCGGAACCTCTAGGACCCCGGAGTCTGGAGAAACAAATCAGAAACCCGGAGAAACCTGGCTGGTTCCCCCTACGCCGTAGCAACAGCAGGGCCTCCGTTTGACGGACGCTTTGGACCACCAATCCGAAAGCCAATGCTGTTTAAAACCAAAGGGAGCCAAGCCAATCCTGGCGGCGGAGCGGAGGAGACCCGCGATGACGTGAGCCACAGTACATTCCCGCGGCCGAGGACGGCCCGAGCTGGGGAATTAGCTCAAGTGGTAGAGCGCTCGCTTAGCATGTGAGAGGTAGCGGGATCGATGCCCGCATTCTCCACAGCCGAATTTTATAGGGGGGCCGAGGTCGCTTGAGCCGATTCCTTCACCCGCAGGTCCTGGCTTTGCCAGGAGTTGGGGGTCGAGGTGGGGACCGGTGTGTGTACGGAGTGGGGGCCGGGTCAGGGGGCGGCGTCCCCGGCTGCGCGTCCGTCCTCGCGGGGGGGTAGTGCGCGGCCACAGGCGTGGCGTCCCTTTTGTGTTCCAGAAGCATTTACACCCGAGCCTCTTCCGAAATGCTCGCCCAGGGCCCCCCATGCCCTGCCGGCCTCCCCGGGAGGGCCGGGCCGGGACCCAGAGGAGTAGCCCACCTTGGCCCATCCCGGGCACTTACTCTCCAAAAACCCGTCTGGCCTCTGAGTTGAAGCGAAGCGCAGTCGCGAATCCCGAGGGCGGAAGTTGGCCGCGAAGCTGAGAGGCGCAGGCGGGTGCGGGTCCCGTGGAACGAGCCCGAGTTCGGCGGGACGCGGCCCGACTCGCCCGCGAGTGCGCGTGCGCTCGGGGAGGCTCGGCGCTGCGGGTCGCCCCCGGGGGTCCTGGCCGCTGGTGGGCCGCGCTCCACTGAGCGCTTGGTCTGTGCCCGCCCGCGCGGGTGCGTGGGGAGCAGAGTCCTGGCGCGGACGGTCTGCGGGGGGCGGTCAGACACCCCTGGAAGTAACGCAGGCCGCGGGGGGGGGGGCTCCTGGGCAGGCGGCATTTCGACCACGAACAGGGAGGACAGAGCCGTGGCTCCTGGGTCTGGGTGGCAGGGAGAGAGACCAGAGACGCCAAGACCGAGCTTTGGAGCACTGGGGAGGTAGGGGTGGTTGGGTTGTGGCGAGAGACGGACAGGGCAGGGAGTGGCGAAGGCTGCATGGTGTGGGGCTTTGGGGACGGTGCCCCCATGCCCCGGAGAAACCAACATCCTCAAGGCCCAGAGGATTGCCCTTGGCCTCCAGGCCTGGAGTCATCGTGGGGGCTCCGTGCAGGGAGGTTGGTGGTGTCTTGACCTCTTTAGGGCAGCTCCCTCCAGGGGGCTGGCTTGGCTAGAGATGGCCACTCCAGCTCAAGGAAGGCAGGGCATGGTTACCTTGCAGCTTCCCCGAGCTGCTTCCTGAGAAAAGTGACAGAGCTTGGGCCCTGGGGGTAGGCAGAGAAGGACCAGCGGAGCTGGCCACCTGCTTGCCTCCCCGGTGCTCAGCATCTTTCTGTACCCGCACCTCCATTCTTCGTAGGAGCCCCAGGCGGCCTGAGCTCCCTCCATCTCACCTGCTCAGGCTCTCTGAGTCCCCAGGCCAAACAGCAGGGAGAATGAGACCTAATGGAGCTGGGTCAACCCCAGTGCGTGGGAAGCTGGGCCTCTGGAGCGAACGTGCCCCTCCCCCAGCTCACCCCTGCAGCAGAGCCTGAGGCAGTCTCTCTAGAAAGACTCTGTGGCTAGTATTCCAGACAGTAAAGTATTATCATCCCCATTTCACAGATTAGTTCACACAGACCCAGGCACCGTTCAGACACCAGGTGTGGCCCATATTCGCTGAGTAAGCTCGGCCCGGTGATGGAACCAGCCAGACTCTCCAGGTCTTATCTGCAAAGTGCTGGTAATACCTACTGACCTGTGTCTGAGCCCCGAAGGGTGCTGGACCTCTCAGGAGGTAGCACCCAAGAACAGATGCTATTTGCATCCATCCTGCGGCTCAGAACGGCTAGGGGCCTTGCCCAGGGCCGCCCGGCAAGTGAGGGACACAGTCAAGACTGAAACCAGCTCGGGAGGTGTGCTGGTGCGGAGGGTTAAGGGAAGGACAAATACACAGACGTCCCCGGGTGGGGAGAAAGTGGGCCTAGCAGAGAGAACTGAGGAAGGCTGGTGCAGAAGGCACATTTGTCAGAGGATCGGGTGGGGGTGATCAGGGTATGGGGGAGGAGAATGGGAGGGACCCGTGGAGGCACTGGAGCGGGAGGGCCAGGAAGAACCTCCGAGTAAGACAGGGGCGTGTTCAAGGCTTGCCAGGGTTTGGAAAAGAGAGATTAGAGCAAGGGCAGCGAGGCAGTGCTACCGCAGTAGCACAGGGCGGGCGAGAGGGGCAGGTCCCAGGAGCTAGACCAAGGAGCAGGGGAGAGGCTGCAGAAAACCCTTGGGGTGGGGGCGCGCCTGACAGGGAGGCTGGGCGAGGGCTGGGACCTGCCCTCCTGGGAGCTTGGGGAGAGCCCAGCCACACACAGTGATCCCTTTACTCCTTCATCATCAGAGAACTTGCCAGTACACGCTTCAGGCTCTTCCATCCCAGACTCTGAGGACGGTCACAGGGACATGTGCACTATAATTAAATGAAATAATGCAGTACCTCGCCCAATATAAGTGGGCCCCCAAAGTCTCCAATTATGATGAGCTAACCTAACTGGAAGGGTCGAAGTCAGGGAGGACTTCCTGGGGGAAGAGGAGGTATCAGAGCTCAGCCTACCTCCCTAGAGAATCATTGACAGGCTTTAAGCAGGAGAGTGTCTTTGAACCTTGGCATTGGCCTCAGCCTCCTGAGACTTCCGGAGTTCATGCAACTCCACCTAACCCTTTTTCCCCCTGATCTTTTTATGGGTTAATTTTTTGTTTTAATTAAAGATTTTTATTTATTTTTTGACAGAGAGAGAGAGATCACAAGTAGGCAGAGAGGCAGGCAGAGAGGGAGGGAGAAGCAGGCTCCCCACCGAGCAGAAAGCCTGATGTGGGGCTCGATCCCAGGACCCTGAGATCATGACCTGAGCTGAATGCAGAGGCTTTAACCCACTGGGCCACCCAGGCGCCCGTATAGGTTAATTTTTAATGTTTAATATTTCAGGAGCGCCTGGGTGGCTCAGTCAGTTAAGTGTCTGCCTTTGGCTCGGCTCATGATCCCAGGATCCTGGGATCGAGTCCTGCATCAGGGTCCCTGCTCAGCGGGGAACCTGCTTCTCCCTCTCCTTTTGCTGCTCCTCCTGCTTGTGCACTCGCTCTCTCTCTGTGTATCAAATAAATAAAATCTCCTTAAAAAGCAAAATAAAATAAATTTTCAGGGCAGCCTGGGTGGCTCAGTGGGTTAAAGCCTCTGCCTTCGGCTCAGGTCATGATCCCAGGGTCCTGGGATCGAGCCCCACATCAGGCTCTCTGCCTGCCTCTCTGCCTGCTTGTGATCTCTGTCAAATAAATAAATAAAATTGTTTAAAAATATAATAAAATAAAATAAATTTTCAATCCATCTAGACTTACGAAAATCATATGAATACTTTCACATCTATTCCACAGTAGAGGGAAAGTTTAATGAATGCCCGCGCACCCATCACCCGCCTCTCACCCCTTAACTTTCGGGAACAAACACAGGGCTGCCAAATTTTAATTGTATCAAGTAATGACTTTTTAAAAAAATGTTAAGTCATGATTTTTTTTCCCAAAAAAACACCTTGTACTATTACCATCATTTCATAAAAGAAAGGACATTTTAACACATCCATACACCCAGATAGAAAAAGGCTTTAAATTGAATAAGCTCAGCTTGGAGAAACCAGCCACCCATTATCATTCCTGCTGTCCCGTCCCAGGGCTCAGACCCGGTCTGAGGGCTAGAGTGAGGCCACCCTGGCGGAGGTGGGCAGGTCCTGGGCCAAGTCGCCTGTGAGCGGAGGGTCAGGTCCCTCGAGGGGGGCCCAATGACGGGAAGAGTCAGGTGATTGTCAAGAAAGAACACTGCAGGAGCCACGTCCCACCCAACACCCCCAGCCCCCAGGTTTCTCAGGGACAGAACTTTCCACACCTGCCACATCCCTGTTCCCCAGCATCCTGCCTGACAGCAGACATGACCAAGATCTGGCCATGTGGGTTTTGTTCAACCATGCAGGGCAGTGGAAGACCCAAGGGGGCTGCTGGGCCCGGGGCAAGGAGGAGCTCCACACACATTCTGGAAGACGGCTGGAGGGCTGAGCCAAACAACTGATAGGGCCAGTGGGGAGTGAGACCCCGCAGGACTCCAGAGACGGACGACAGAGACTTGGGGAGTAGTGGGTGTCACTGCAGAGGGGAGGCGGTTCGGAGGGAAGGGGGAAAGGATTGAGCAGTGCCCAGATGTCGGCACTATTCCTTGTGTAGAGGAGTGGTTGAACAAATGAGTGAAAAAAATTCTGGTTTAATTATTTTCCCCCAGACCGTGGTCTCCTCAACTACGAACTGGGGGACACCATCCACTTAGCTGGGCTGTTGTGAAGTTTAAATGAAATAAGCCAAGTTAACCTCACCCCCTCATTTAAGACACAGCTCAGGGGCGCCTGGGTAGCTCAGTTGGTTAAGCGTCTGCCTTCAGCTCAGGTCAGATCCCAGGGTCCTGGGATGGAGCCCTGCATCGGGCTCCCTGCTCAGTGGAAAGTCGGCTTCTCCCTTTCCCACTCCCTCTGCTTGTGTTCCCTCTCTTGCTGTGTCTCTCTGTGTGTCAAATAAATAAAATCTTAAAAAAAAAAAAAAAGAAGAAGACACAGCTCAGATAGCACCTCCTCCAGGAAGCCCTCCCTGCCCTCCCATCTGAGGAGGATATTTTCTCTGGGTCCCCATATATCTCAACACAGTGCTCCGGCCCTCAGCTCTGGAAACTGTCTGCAGCACCGTCAAGAGAGGAGCCCCCATCTGACTCATCTCTGGGTCCCCCAGCATGGGATGTAAGTGCAGGGATCTGCACATATTGGGTGCCGACAGATTCACTTGGAAGAGAGCAGGCAGAGCAGGTCAGCCCCCATTCCTCCCAGCTGACCTCACGGCAGGAAAGGGTCCAGCAGCGTGGCTTCTGGAGATAGGCCTGGGTGCTGGGGGGAGGGAGAGGAAGGCCGCAGAGTGTGTCTCCACCCGCCCCTCAGCCCATGCTGGCTGTCGCCAGGGGTCAGCAGCACAGCCCACTCCTTCTTCACCCCTGGCCCGATCCCTGGCAGGCCCTAGGGGAACAGAGGGAACCCCCGCCACGCATGAGGGAGAGGAAGGGCAGGAGAGTGAACCCCCACGACGCAGTTCCTGCTTTGGCGTCAGCCACGTCCCGCAGCCCCTCTGCCCCGCGTGGCACGAGTGCTGTCATTCGCACCTCAGGGCTCGTGGCCCGACCTGGAAGAACAGGAACCCCCCAGCCCCTGCAAGCAGCTCCCTGGGCCGGAGGGCCCCACCACGGGCCTGAGCGCTCGGGGTGTTCCCTCGAGGTCTGTGGGTCCTTAGCTGTGTGACCTTGGGCAAGCCTGTCACCTCTCTGGGCTTTAATAGGCCATGGCTTTCATTTACCAAGGGGGTACTACCTGCCGAGCGCTTACTGGGCAAGGCTTCTCTCCCGATAGGCATGGTCTCATGGAAGCCTACCACAGTCCTAGAACGAGGGTGACACTGCTCTTCTTTTTTTTTTTTTTTTTTTTAAAGATTTTATTTATTTATTTGACAGATAGAGATCACAAGTAGGCAGAGAGGCAGGCAGAGAGAGAGGAGGAAGCAGGCTCCCTACTGAGCAGAGAGCCCGATGCGGGGATCGATCCCAGGACCCTGGGATCATGACCTGAGACGAAGGCAGAGGCTTAAACCACTGAGCCACCCAGGCGCCCCGACACTGCTCTTCCTTAACGGGTGGATGCGGCCAGCAGGGTGAGACGAGTGAGGCGAAGCTGGCCTTCCTTCCAGGCAAACCCAATCCCTCCTGTCTGCCAAGGGTCCTTTAGCGTAGGTCCCCACCAGGTGGCACAGCAGCCCTGGGGCGGCACTCGGGCCTGGACTCCTGTGCTCGCTCTTGGCTTGCAGCAATGGCGGGTCACCTAACCCTCTTGTCTCCAGTGTCTGCTCTTGGTCTCAGGGGTTTCACCACCCATGCCAACTGTGACCTCAGGGAACTCCTGGGTAACGGGGTGGGGGAGGGGCAGCTCCCTGGAAGTCTAAGGAAACCAGGCCTGGCGACTTGCATGCCTGACGTCCCCAGCTCTGTCCCCTGGTCAGGCGGTCTTGGGAGCACCAAGGGACACCACCTTTCCCAGACTGCCTCCCCAGCACTGGGGCCCCAGCATCTCAGTGTCCTGGGATTTCCCCATCCCAGAGGCTGTCACCTTCACATTCCAGGCCCTGGGGGTTGGCCCAGGGTTTGATCCCCAGTCCTGCTGGGAAACCCTTCTTCTAGCTCTTTGTGTTGATTCTTAAGTGCAACGTGTGCCCGGGACTCCCACCAGTGGTGATTCTTCTCTGACCTCCCTGTGACATTCCGATCGCGGGTAGGCCCTTCCTGCCTGGCACGGCCGTGAGTCGGGGGGAGGGCAGCCAGGCCTCCTCATGACTCATGACTTTGTGACTTCTCAGTCTCCTGCAGCCTGGAGAACCCCACCCCGCCCCGCCCAGGGGCAGGCAGCAGGCCCCATCTCTTGGTCTCCTCCCGTACCACCCCAGTGGGTAACAGGACAGGCCTGGGGCTGTGTTTATTGACTGTCTCTGTGACGACCAGGCTCTCTGGGGCCTGTCTGCTGGAAAGGACAGGGCGGCAACCAGGGAAGGCAGGAGAGCTGGGAGGTTCCCACCCGACCCTGGGCCAACCACTGGGGTCCACACGGAGGGTGGGGCCAGGAGGGATCCCCTGCTGGCAGAAGCCGGGGCGGCCACACACACAGATCAGATGGAAGCAGAGACTGGCCAAGAAATAGCTCAAAGCCCAGGTACGTAATCTGTAGAGCCCAGTGCAAAACGAAAACGCAGGGCCTCTTAAAAACCACTCCGAGGGGCGCCTGGGTGGCTCAGTGGGTAAAGCCTCTGCCTTCGCCAGGGTCCTGGGATCGAGCCCCACATCGGGCTCTCTGTCTGCCTCTCTGCCTACTTGTGATCTCTCTGTCACACAAATAAATAAATAAAATCTTAAAAAAAAAATTTAAAAAACTATTCCGAATTTCAGCATGGGCAACAGCGGAGCACGTAAGAAACAGGGGCCCTTCATGATGGCACAAATCAGGCCTCCTGCCTGTGCGCCTCCACCCCAGGATTCTGCCTACCTTGTGGGGGCCTGATAAAGACACGGTGCTCAGGAGGATGAGTGCACAACTCTGACAGCTGTCCAGGGGAGGGCGGAGGCTGGGATCGCCTCTGTGAGGACACTCGATTCAAAAACACACAAGGCACAAAAGAATGGCAGTGACGTTTTAAAAAAATTAAGTTTATAAATATTTTCTCCACTGTACAAAGTTTTCCCAGCCCTCCCACCCCCATCACTGTTCACATTCCTCATGTTTTTAAAATCCCCACTATATTTATTTTTTTAAATCATAAAATATATTTTTTTCTTTGTTCATATTTAAAACTATTTACAAGGGGGCAGAGAGGCCAGGGGGGGCCTCGCAGAGGTCAGGAGGAGTCCGTGCAGGGGGACGGAGGGGGAGGGAAGAGGTGGAAGTAGCTCCTCTCGGTGGCGGGCGAAGGGGGGCAGCTGTCCTCCGCTGACAGGTACTGGCTGTGGGGCGTGGGCGGAGGGGGGTAGGGGTCTGAGTCCGAATTCAAATCCAGGTAGTACTTGCTGGCCTTCCAGCGGTTGGCGCTGTAGTCGCTGTCGCAAACATCCGTGCTGCAGGGCGTCGTAGGGGGGGCCATGCCTCGGATAATGTAGGGCCTAAAAGGGACACAGCGGAGTGGGCCCTCGGCTCAGGGAAGAGACACAGGGGCCCCTCCTTTGGGTGTGGTCTCTCGGAGCCACAAGTCCCCACCTCTAAAGTGGGCGTGCCCGCACCCAGTGTTGGCGGGGAGGCCCTGCCAAGGACTGCCGCCCCAGGCCAAGGTTGCCTTTATGGAGAAGGGCTTCCAGAGCCTGCCTGGTGGGCCTTGGATGACTTAACTCCTCTGGGCTTCAGTTTCACCTTCGTAAAATATGGGTGAAACAGTACCCGGTTCCAAAGGGGCTTGTGAAGGGTCAATGAGATTCTGCATGGAAAGTGCTAGAAACAGTGCTGGACACCAGGGAGTGCTTGACAACTGTTCCCCATTATATCATTCCTATAAATATCAGAGACCACTGGGCCTGGAAGGGGCCCCTGTTGAGTTAAGGCACTCCGACCCAGGAGGTGGCTCCCAGACATCTCCTGCACCCCCAGGTTCTAGGTGGGGCAGCCGCAGGGCCCGAGCTGGGGGTGGGGACTGGAGTGTGTTTCAGAGCCCCAGAGGGCTCATGAGGGCGAGGAGGTGCAGTTAGCACCTTGGGGCCCGTGCAGGACATGTGGTACTGAGAAGGTGCAGCGGGAGGACCCGGGAGGGGCAGGAAGGGACCGTGACAGGCAGGGGTGGGGAGGAAGCGGCACAAACATCAATGTAAGGAATAAAGCCGGGGGTGGGCCAGAGGCTAAGGGGTCTGGCGAGTGTGTGTGACAGCCTGGGGACACACGAGGGCGCTGAGGCACTGGGGGTGGGGGTGGAGGGGGTGGAACCACTGAAGGTTCCTGACTCAGGCAGTGACCCAGTAACAAGGGGCCCCGCTCCTCTTCAGGCCCCAGAGTTCCTGAAACGGCCACCAGATGGCAGGCGAAGCCACGCTCTGAGTCTCCACACCGGCCACTCCAGCGGGGAGGAGGAGGGGGAGGAGGGGAGAATGGGGAGGAGGGGAGGAGGATTGGAGGAAGGAGAGGGAGAGGAGGGAGAGAATGTGGAGGAGGAGGGGGAGGAAGGGAGGAGGAAAGGAGGATGGGGAGAGGGAGGAGAGGGGAGAAGGGGGGGAGGGGTCTCCACTCCCAAGCCTCTGCCTCCACCTGTCCCCAGGTAGCACCTGTGGGGTAAGGGGTCCAGGACACCCGTGCGGAAGGCCACCTCAGGCCCTGACCTGGCCCCTGGACACAGGCCAGCAGCACACCCAGATCCCTCTTCTCAGCATTCTCAAGTGTCCCCCCAACCCAGGGAGGTGGGGAATGCAACCCCAGCTGGACAACCTGGGGGACGAGCAGACCTGCGGGGTTCCAGGTAGTGGGTCGCGAGAGAGGATCGTCCCACTGAGGGCCCGCAGTGGCAGGGGCCAAGACAGCAGTTACGTGACTTGGATCTGATCCTTCGGGGACAGTGGCAGCAGGTGGTGGCACTGCCGCTGCGTCCTGCAGCTGGCTTCAGACACAGGCAAACCTTCGCCCCTGGGTACTGGCCTCCATGGGCAGTGGGGGCCCGGCCAGGTCACGGTGGGAAGCCCTGGTGGTGTCATTCAAGGCCTCACCTGTCCGGGCATGTCCCCACTGAACAGAACACCCCCAGAGCTCCTTCTGGATTCCAGAGCCTGGTCCAAACACGGGATTTGGTTGGTTTCTGGAACTCCACAGGCAGGCCCGGTTCACTCCATGGGGAGGCAAGCCAGGTATGGTCTGAGGGCCCAGGAGAGCCCACCAGCACCCTGGACCTCTCTGCCAGGTTTTCTCACCCAGGAAATGGGGACAAGGCCCCTCCTGTATCATAGGCTTGTCGGGAGGCCCAGCCGGCCAGTGGGTGCAGGGTGGTGGCAGGGACCTCGTACCTGTAGGGTCTCGCAGTGGTGGGAATGTTTGAAGAGTAGAACATGTCCACGTTGTACAAGGATGGGTCCGTGGCGGGGGATGGCGGAGGGTTCAGGATCTGAGAAGAGCCAGGCAAGGGTTACGGCCTTCTGGTGTTGCCCCCCGCCCCCCAGCGGGTCTGCACAGGAATCAACAGCTGTCCCCTCAGCCCTGAAGGCTGTCACAGCAGTGCCTGTGGCCCAAATACCGCCTGTAGACCCCATGACCCCAAGCCCACACCCAGCCACAGATGTCCCCGCAGGCCCTGGGGTGTCCTCTGGTGCCAGCGGGCGCCTCACGAGGCTCCTCTGGGACTTCTCCCACTCCCCTTTTGGACTCTGACTCCCCACCTCTCTCCACATGGTGCGAAGACGAAGTCCTACAAGAACTTCCTTATTCCTAATGCAGAGGTGGCTCCGAGTTCTGGCTGGAACCCTGATCTGGTACAGGGGTCGCCCTGCTGAGGGACGGGCCCTGGCCCCACACGGCCCCACCACACAAATCAGGGAAAGGTGCCCCTTTCTTGGGATGTATTGCCCCAAACTGCGATGATGAACACGATGCACCCTCCAGAGCCTGGCAGCCCATGGCCGGCCCCACAGAGGGACAGAGGGACTTGAGGCCCCTGGTGACACACCCCGTCTGTGTCTTCCCCAGCAGCCGCCACCGGTAACACCCCACCCACCACACGGCCCTTCTGAGCATGCAGGCTTTTATGGGGTCACAGCCGGACCCGGCTTCTGGGGCTCCCACAGCTGAATGGGAACATGGCTGTCACCATGTGTCCGGAGGGACTGGAGGGCAGCAGAAAGGGCACAGCCTTTCCCGACAGGCAGATGGGTATGGGCCCTGATCAACCACTTCCCAGCTGCGGCATGGCCCCTGGTGACACGTGGTGAGTAACCCATAAGAAGTGCCCTTTGTGGGACGCCTGCGTGGCTCAGTCGGTTAAGTGTCTGCCTTTGCCTCGGATCATGATCCCAGGGATCTGGGATCGAGTCCCACGTCAGGCTTCTTGCTCGGCGGAGAGCCTAATTCTCCATCTGCCTGACGCTCCCCCGGCTTGTGCTCTATCTCACTCTTTGACCAGGAAAGAAAAAAAAAAAAAAAAAAAAAAAAGAAATGCCCTTTGGGGAGTAGCAAGAGCCCCCCCACTCCTTATCCTGGGGACGGTCCTCTCTGGCCCAAAGAGCCAGCCTGGGGATTCCTCGGGATTTGTCCCCAGAGTTGGGAGTGCACGATACTGAGGGGGTGTCATTCAGAAGGGGGAACAGGAACCCGGCAGGGAAGCCCAGCAGAAAGGGCCTCCTAGATCCGCCCCCCGGCACCCTGTGCCCTTGGGGTCCTGCTTCCTCTTCTGCCCATAAATCTGACTGTATCTGGTTTCCCCTCCCCTCGTGCTCCGAGGTGAGCTTTGGGATTCTGCCCACATCCCTTCCTCTGCGGGGGCGGGGGGTGGGTGCTGCCTCCCCCAGCACTGTCCCCGGGGGCTCTTCCCAAGTTCCAGGGGGCGGCCCTCTGCGACGTGGGCTCAGGAGAGCGCCCCCTTCTGGTCGGGTTGACAGAGCGCGGTGGTTCGCAGGGAGCGCAGACCAGCTCGATGAAGCCAGCCCTTAGTGGCTATCCTTGCCTTCAGATGATGTCGTGTGGGTTCCAGAGTACACGTACGAACCTACTCTGTGATCCTGGAATGGCACACCCGTGTCCCCGCACGCTAGTCCGAGCCCACAGAACGCGCCCAACCAAGAGTGAGCTGTCCTGCTGGCGGTGGCCTTGGTGTGATTCTGATGTGTCCACGCGGGTTTGTCCGTTAGTATATCACTCTGGTGCAGGATGGTGACAACGAGGGAAGCTGTCCACATGGGGAGCAGGAGGCATGTGGGAAACTTCTGCACCTTCCTCTCCATTTTGCTATGAACCTAAACTGCCCTTAAGAAACAGCATTTTTTTTTTCTTAAATTAGAGAGAGCACACAAGCAGGGGGAGCAGCGGGCAGAGGAAGAAGCAGGCCCCCCACTGAGCTAGAAGCCCAACATGGGGCTGGATCCCAGGACCTTAGGATCATGACCTGAACCGAAGGCAGCCACCCAACCGGCTGAGCCACCTGGGCGTCCCAAGGAAGAGTCTTAAAAACAAAAAAAAGTGCATTTGTGAAACTGGCAAAATCTGAACAGAGCCAAAAACATCCTATCAGGAGCGCCTGGGTGGCTCAGTGGGTTAAAGCCTCTGCTTTCGGATCGGGTCATGACCCCAGGGTCCTGGGATCGAGCCCCGCATCGGGCTCTCTGCTCAGTGGGGAGCCTGCTTCCCTCTCTCTCTCTGCCTGACTCTTTGCCTACTTGTGATCTCTGTCTGTCAAATAAATAAATAAATAAAATCTTTAAAAAAAAAATCCTATCAGTGCCCTACCACTTATGTTGTACCACTGCTCTAGAGTGAATACTTGTGTCCCCCCCAGAGGCCTGTGCTGAATCCTAACCCCCAATGTGATGGCATCAGGAGGTGGGCCCGGATAACAGACCCCGTTGTGTCCCGTCAGGAGGATGAGGCCGCCTTCTGTGAACCAGGAATGGGGCCCCCACAAGACCCCAAATCTGTCAGCACCTTGATCTTGGACTTCGCAGCCTCCCAAACTGTGAAAAACAGCTGTCTAAGCCCCACCCCATCTGTGACTAACTTCGTCAGAGCGGCCCAGGAGGACCAAGACGCTGGTGATGCGAGATGCCGCTTTTGGGGGGATCTGGGCGAAGCGTACGTGAGCTCTATGTTCGTGACAACCTGTGTGAGTTGACGATGATCTCAAAATACAAAGTAAAAGTAGTTACTCTCTCGGCTGGGAAAACAAAGACCAGCCACCAGCGTACTTGCTGTGTACAGATGACCCGGGAGGACATTCGAGACACTCGCCACAGGATGTGGCTCTGGGGGGCGGGGGTTCTTGCTCGGGGTGAGGGGGTGATCGACCCTCTTTCTGCTGTGCATTCTGTTGTACCTTTTGAATTTTGTACCACGAGCCTCTATCACTGATGTGAAAGAATGCAGTTAATTTGAAAACAGCTGGCTTCACAGGGGTTTCTTTCTGGCAAGACGGAAATGTTCTGGAATGGTGGCGACGGTCGCACACACCTGTGACTATACTAACCACCGCCAAATTCCACCCCTTAAGTGGGTGAACTGTATAGAATGCAAGTTGTAGCTCAACAAAGCCGCTTAAAAAAACAGCTGGGCTGGTAATAGTATCATCTCTTGCTGCGAATAAGAATCCCCCGCCCCGCCCCAGCTCCCAGCGGAGCCAGGGGACAGGGAAGCCAGGGCGCTGAACCTCCTGGGGTCTGCATGGGCAGGCACAGGGGGTGGTCCCGGGTGAGCTGGTATTTCTAGAGGGTCCCGTGGCGCACATGAGAGTCAGGGGATGGCAGCGGCAGAGAGGACCAGAAGGGTGGTGGGGAGTGTTCTAAACTCCAGGCTTGCAGCAAAGAGCCACAAGCTGCCCCTAGACACAGCCCAGGCCGACAGCCTCCAGGAGACCAGTTCCCAGCAGGCAAAGCCCAGAGAGTGGCCCTTGCCGCCGCCGTTCCTCCCGAGGCTGCCGGTGTCAGATGGGATCAGGAGCAGAGAGCCCGGACGGACGTGAGACGCCAGGAAGGCAGAAACACCTAGCCCTGGCGGGTGGGGCTCCCTGGAGCCCCACCCAGAGAAAGCTCAGAGACAGTGTGCAGCTCAGAAGAGCATTCTGTTTCAGGAAGTTGGGTTTTTAAGGATTAAAAAGTGTAGAATAGGGTAACGCCAGACCCTGATGATTGTCTACACAGACTGAGCTCATGCGTGGAGCTCACCCAGGTCCCTAGGGCGGTGCTCTCAGAAGAGCCCCCCAAGCTCCCCACCCAGCCAGCCTCGGGAGAGGTCCCCTGGTAGGAACCTTCAGTGTTCTGCCCTCTGTACAGTCATTTCTCTGTAGCGTGTGGCTTGGCAAGGACCCGGCCCTCAGCCCATGAGGCCTCCACGGACCGTTTCCGTCATAAAAGTCACCTGTGAGTGCCAGGCCTTTGGAAAACAATCCAGCTGTTTTCTGGGACCCAGCAGGGCCTTGAGAGGGAAAATAGGGTGGTCTCAGCAGGGACGCTAAGGAGAAGGTCACATAGGCACCGTTGGGAGCACCCTGTCCAGACTGGCCCTACAAGAGGTGGTCATAGACGGGGCAGGCCTATGAGGAGCAAAGCTGGTCACAAGGACACTGAAATGTCCAACAGCAATGCTAGGAGGTGGGGTTATGGGGGAGACTCTGCCCTTGCTCTCTGGGGAGGGGAAGGGTTTCCAGGTGAGCCACAGTGAATGAGGGTACCCCTCCTAAGCAGAAAACGTTCCGAGAGAAAAACGGTAAGATGCGTGCAGGGAAGAAAGCAAACGCTCCCGCCCTTCTCTGTGCTGCTAGGACAGCTAATAGTTCTAGGAATCCTGAGGTCACACCAAGTATCCTCCGGCCAGCCACAGATGGTGGAGGGTCCCCGGACAGGCAGGCCTGCTCCCACCCCCACTCACCGGTGGGTACAGAGTGGCCTTGGTGCTGGACGAGCTGCTGGACGAGGCCCCGGTGACGTGGTTCCGGTCATAGAGGGGCACTCCACCACGGCCCCCCATCAGGCTCACGGAGCTCATCATGGACTTGCCACATGAGATGCCTGCCAGCGGGGAGGGGGACAAGGTGGGTCAGGGCCAGGCCCCACCCAAGACACAGCACATGCTCCTTGGCTCCTGCTGCCCTCTATGACCCAGGATCAGGTGGGTGAGCCCTGTCCTGTCCCTGCCCCCGACGGCCCCTCTGCTCACACCCCCGGTGTAAGTCTCAGCCACTCGCCCCACCTCTGCTCTGGCCACTCGCCCCACCTCTGCCCAGGGCCTTGCACACAGTGCCAACATCTTACCTGTGAAGGGACCATGCTGGGAGCTGCCAGGGGCTATGAAATTGAGGGGAACGTGGGGGGTCCCACTGACGTACTCATGTGGGAAGGGCCCACTGGCTCCGGCGTAGCGCTGACACAGCACTCGCTGGCACACGAAGTAGACCCCGCCCATGACAAACAGGGACAGGATGATACCGATGACTGGCCCGATGGCGCTGCTGTGGGCCGGGCTGTCGTCGGACGGCGGCTTGGTGATCTCTGTCGGAGAACGGACAGGGAGAGATGGTGGCGTTGTGCGAAGGCACAGGCTCCCCTGTGGGGGCTGTTCTGGCCCAGCACCCGTGGGTGGTGGGGGAGGGGAGAGGGAGATGCCGGGGTGCTGGGGCGCCAGGCTAACCTCAGTACCGCTGACACACTGCCCCCCCACCCCATCTGCCCGGAGCGCCCTCCTCCTCGCCCGCCCTCTTCCCCCTCATCATCACCGCCCCCCTCCCCCGTCCCCTCCTGGCTGGCTGAGCTTTACCTACTTCCCAACAACCCCTCACAGCGACTCCCCAATGGCAGCCTCGGATTCAGCCCCGGGTCTCGGGGCTCTCTGAGTCACAGGGGTCTGGGAGTCACGGCCCCCAGACAGCTGGGCCTGGAGGCCCCTGGAGCCGGGTACTGGAGCCAGATTCAGGTGTGGGGTAGGTAGGCAGCTCCCGGGGCTGCGAGCCTGTCTAGCAGGGGACGTCACCCACGTGCAGGGGCTGGCCGGACTGACGGCGTACCCAGGCTGGGAGGCCTGCCCTGTGCCCCACGCGCCTGCCTCGCACAGAGGCCCAACATGAGGGCAGCATGAAGGGCGCCATGTGACAGAGCCTGGGCATGGGGGTTCCACCAAACCAACCTGAAAAGCCGGAGCCCGCTCAGGGCTGCAAGGAGCCCAGGAGTCCTTCTGGGGGCCCCACCAGTGCGAGGGCCAGGTGGGAGGACTCCTCAGGCTGGCTCTGCCATCAAAGCCTTGGGGGATGAGGAGGGAGCCCCAGGGCTCGAAACTCAACTTTGACAAAAGGACGCTGGGTTTCCCATCAGGCTGGCCCAAGGAGTTCAAGGGCATTCCACTATGTCCCCTCCTGCCTGCCAAAACCCAGGGGGAAGGAGGAACGTGCTGGCTCGGGTGGCAGCACCAGACTACAGATAAATGTCACCCCTGACACCAGAGTCACCCTCAGACTGGCACCGGCCCAGCAAAGGGGTGGGGGCTCAGACCCCGGGTGGCACCCATCTCTGTCCTCTGGCCCCAGGTTACTCACTTGCTTGAGATGGTAACCAAGGTGCCTCGCTGGCTTCGTATGAAGGTACAAAACTGTTCAGGGCCCCCTCCCCCTTCCCCGCTCACAAGACCTCTCTCAGCCCAGGTACCTCGACAGTAAATGGAGAGCCCATCGTCCCCAAACACATGTGCATTCCCACTTCCTGTCTGGGGCTCTAGCTCCCTTCCTGTCTGAAACGAAGACAGCCTTTCGAGAGCCACCACCTCCAGGAAGACTTCCCTGACTGCCCTGGCCTCACATCCTGCGGGCCCCGTCTCTGACTATACAGGCCGCGTCACTCAAGAGGCACAGAGCACGTGTGTGCATGTGGACGGGCACCTCCTCACCCGGAGAACAGGCTGACGGGTAAAGGACCACCCCGACCCCATCAGAGCAGTCTCACTGCCCAGTAGATGCCCCGGTGTGAGGTCCTAGAGGGCAGAAGCACACCCCCGCAGGCACAGTCAGCTGCAGCCCCCCCCCCCCCGCATCTACCCCACAGGGGACCTGTCACTGTCGCAGCCAGAAACACCCCAGGGCCGACCCCCCCAGCTCAGCCTCACCACTGCCTCTCCTTCCCGGAAGGCTTCCCTGCCAGCCTCCCCCCCCACCTCCTGCCTCCAAGGCCCAGCACTCCCAACCTTCTAGCCTCTTGGTTCGGCCCCCAGCCTACTTCCTCCCTCTAAGACCCCACACTCATGCGGGCAACCCCTCCACGGGAAGCTGGCTCACCGCACATGAGCTCGTCGGAGCCGTCGAGGCAGTCGGGGAAGGAGTCGCACTGCTGCTTGATCAGGACGCACTGGCCGCTGGCGCAGCGGAACTGGTTGGGCAGGCAGATGGCTGCAAGGGGGAGTGGCGCGTTCAGAGGGGACACGGGCAGTGATGCGGCCAGGTGGACTAAGTGGAGAGCCAACAGCCAGTGCTCCCCGCCACAAAGACCCAGCAAGAAGGTCTGGGTTCCAGATGCAGAGCAGACCAACAGGACCCTTTCTAGGATGGGGTCAGGGAGCGGTCACAGCAAACCCGGTCTCTACCCTCCCCACGATGACCCCCGGTTCCGAGGCCTGTGTGATGCTGGGGTAGGGCTGGCAGGGAAGAGACCTCAGTGACCCCTGGGAGGTATTTATCAGGCTCCTACCACGGGTCAGGCCCAGACAGGGCCAGGACTAACACCCTCCGCCCCAGGGCTTGCCTGCATGATGGGGAGGCAAGAGCCAACAGGAAGAATGACCTAGAATGGGTGGGGGAGGGGACAGGTGCTTTCCCAGCAGAGTTCCCAGGGCAGAGGAGCAGGAAGGTGGAGCAGAGCTCAGCAGGAGGGCCAAGGCAGCTCACAGCCTGCTGGACCAGGAGGAAGAAGCCTGCGTACTGCCTGCTGTCTCTCCCTCCGTGCTCCAGAACGCGGACCGGGAAGGAGCCATCACTCTCCAAGGAAGGCACTGCCGGGGAGGGGGGGGGCCCTCAGCCATTGTCCACCCCCAGAGTCTGCTATTTAATCTCCCCACCTGCCCTGCCCTGAGGGCCCCCCATTGGGAACCAGAGATGAGCTGACCCTGTCCTTGCAGCGGGTGGGACAATCTGCTGGCAACAAAGCTGGGAAGAGGCTTCCGAAAGACACGGGAAAGCCCAGAGCCCGAATAGGGCTCACTGTCAGGGCTGAACTTTGCACCAGAATCGACATTCACGGGGGAAGAAGCAGGGCATGGTTCCTAGTCCGGGCTCCTGCCATCCTCTGAGACTGTCACCACAACACCTGTGCTAGGGCGAGGGTGTACAGTGGGACTCCGCAAACTCTCCTGTAAGGCGCCAGGTAATAGGTGTTCGAGCTTTGAGGGCTGCAGGTCTCTGTCCTAAGGACGGAACTCTGCTGTTTCAGGGCAAGATCCGTATGTAAATGTACATGCATATGTATGTAAACGTATGTAAATAACAACGTGTAAACAGGAACCTGGCAGGTGGCAGTCGGGATGTGGGGCATTTGGGGATGTGGCACTCGCTCAGGTGGCAGTCGGGATCTGGCGCTGGGGCTGCAGTCTGCCAACCCCTGGTCTGCCGCCGCCCTCAAATTCTCAAAGGGTCCCTAAGGCGGCAAGACTCCCTGTCTGCAGCTTTCTATAGAAGGAGCTGAGGAAGCGGCACCCCACCCCCAGGCCCTCATCTCCCACAAGATGGGGGCTCACCATGCAGGGGACAGTGGACGGTGACCAAGGAGCCCGTGAGTTATCTAAGAACACACCCGCCAGCTGTGGGGGAGACAGCGCAGCCCCCCCCAAGCTCAGTCGTGGGGCCATGGTGCTGACGGTATGCGGCAGTAAACTACCCAGCGCATCGTTTATAAAAGGAAAACTCAGAGGAGGCACACAGCCGGGATATGGAAGATTCTGCTGGTCTGAGTGGACTGGGGGTGACTAAGGAAACCTTTTTGTCCCTTGGGCTCAGTGGGGTGCTAAAACCAGCCAGGCGCCAGCGTTACTCCGTACACCCCCCCGCAGCAAGGCCTGCGGGGGCCGGGATTAATCAGAGCGCGCACCACGGAAGTCCCGCTGACTCCTGGATCTGCCTTGGGTTCTGGCGAAACTCGACCCAGTGAGGGAAGGCTCTTTCAGTCTGTCTTCAAGCCAAATCGCCTGACCGGACGGGGCGGGGTGGATGACAATGTTTTCCTCAGTGGGCCTAAAAGTAACCTTTTCCTCTCCTAAACCGAGGAGCGTCTGGCAATTTGACCCTGGCAAAGGTTCTATGGCAAACCTGCTCTTACGTGGCCGGACTGAGCCCGAGCTCCAGGAGGGCAGGGCCAGTGGCTGGCATCTAGGGAGAGGGCAGCCGGGATGGAGCAGGCCCAGGGGTCGGGGGAGGTGGGGAAGGGGCCAGGGCCGGCAAGGGAGGGGGTGGGCAGAGGTGGGAGCAGCTTCTGGGAGGGTCTAGCAGAGGCGGGGGCGGGGCCTGGAGGGGCGGCACCAGAGGCAGGGGCGGGACCAGAGGCGGGGTCGGGCAGGTGGGATGGGACCGGGAGGGGCGGGGTCAGCAGGGAGCCCTCCGGCCTCACCATCGCAGTCGGCCTCGTCCGAGCGGTCCTGGCAGTCGGCCTCGCCGTCGCATCGCAGGCGCAGGTCCACGCACTGGCCCCGCGCACAGGGGAACTGGGCGGCTGAGCACACCGGGCAGCCCTCCTCGTCGCTCTGGTCGTCACACTCGGGGAAGCCGTCGCAGCGCCAGGCCCCCGGGATGCAGTCAATCTCCCCGGTGGCACAGGCGAACTGGTCGGGGGAGCAGGTGGGAGGCTCTGCGGGGAACACGGCGAACACCATCACCCACCGCCCCCCGGGGCCAGGCGCTGCTGGGCTTCCAAGCGGGAGATGGTTCAACTCGATCAGGGTGCTGTACCGCCCCCGTCTCCAGGGCAGTGTGACGGGTCACAGTCCCGCCTTTAGACCCAGTGTAAGATGAAGGTGGGGGTCATAAACGTTTGCTGAAGGGAGACACGAATCTCCTTTGTTGCTTTTTGTAACTGTAGGGAAAGGGTGCTGAATGGAAACCTGAGCTTTAAGCAGGAGGTGAACACCAAGGTGAGCAGAAAATGCTCTTAGCTAGAAACTCCACTCTGACCACTGAGAAGCCAGGGCAGACCCCCCTTCCTGCGGCTCTCCATCTCCTCACACGCACATCAGGCACTGGGACAGGTCTCTGGGGATGCCCACCAGAGCCCCAACTGGGGCCCTACCTTTGCCTGCCTGGGGTCCCCAGCTGGGCTGTCCGTCTCGTGTAGAGTCTGTATGCATGCCCGCCTGGCCACACCCGAGCGTCCGTGGCATGCACACATATACACACACACAACACACACACCCCCGGGAGATGGGAGGTCAGAAAGCAGGTGCTCGGGACCTGCACCTGTCACAGGTCTGGAGCAGCTGGAGCCGTGGGCTGGGACTCTGCGGGTGGTCAGCACACCCCCGGATACAGCTGGGGGTTGGGGAGCAGGCTAAGGAGAGGCAGGACAGCGAGGATGCCATGGTAGGAGGGTGCAAGGGGGAGGAGGAAGGCTCCGAGTGGAGGGAGTCCCCCGATGGTGGGGGACTGGGTGAGCAGGAGACAGGAGACCTGGGGCCACCTCCTCCCAGGTGACCATGGCGAGTTGCTCCATTCCTCACATCCACCTTCCTCAGTACAGGCCGGTGCCGGCCAGGACTCAGCTGGGGAGCAGAATGGGACCGGGTGGGAGTAGGACAGGTCTGGGGTTGAACCTCGGCGCCCTTCGGCAAATCTGTACAACCAGATGAACGCCCCAACCTCCCAGAGGCTCCGTTCCCTCATCCCAAAACAGAAGCAGCCACGCTGCGTCCCCCGCTCCTCACAGGACGGCAAGGCGAGCGTGGGTGTGTGTGGCTGCCTCTGGCTCAGGAAGGGCTCAACCAGCTTTAGTGGCAGCACCTGAGAAAGCTGAAGCACGTGGCTGGCTGCCCCTTCTGCCGTCTGGCTCCTGCCACCTCGGGAGGCACAAGAGCCCTTGTCACCCCCGAGAACCCCTCCAAGCTCTTATCCTTCTGTGCTCCCCCCAGAGAAGTAGCCAGGCATCCACAAGTCTGAAGGGCCAAACTGAGGGCTGGGAGAGGGGCCGAGGGGGCACCTCGTTCAGGTAGAGGCCCAGGGTTGGGCTCCAAGGGCACTCTGGGCAGTCCCTTCTTTCCCAGAGCAGCCTGGACATCTGCGGGGGTCAGAGCCACTCAGGCCACAAAACCATGTGAGCCCTGAGGCTGGAACTTGGAAAAAAGCCGTAAAGAAGCTCAGGAGGGTCAAGGTGGCCCCCAACAGGGACAGCCACAAAATGTCCCCTCTGCTCTAGGCAAAGATCTCTGAGGTTCACAGTGTAAGGCAAGGCAGGAGAAAGTTCCAGAAGGACAGGCCCTGTGGTCCTACCCCCTGAGCTCCAGGGGCAAGGCGAGCTGAGAACGGGCATCTTCTGTGTGTAGGACACAGTGTGGGAGCCCTAAGGGGCGAGGATAAGCAGAAAAGGGACAGAATTAAAACCAGCCTGAGTTCTGGGGGCAGGAGAGAGGAAGCCCTGGGATGTGGGCTTCATCGCAGGAAGGATAACAACGGTCACTTTTTACTGGGACTGCCCAGCGTCCCACCACCAATAGCAAGCTGGCATTCCTGTGGGCCACATGCCGGGGACCATGCAAAGTGCTCGTTACGTAACACCACCACAACTCCGAGGCAGGTGGTCTCGACCTCTCTTTTCCACGGAAGAGAAAGCGAGGGCTCAGAGAGGGCAGGTGATCAGCCCAGGACGGCTCAGCTGGAAAGTGGTAGAGCCGGGATCTGAGCCAGGTGTGCCTGACCCCAAGCTTACTTACATTCTTGACCACTCCCCACTCAGCTTTAGGGGGAAAAGAGGGTCCAGGGTGGAAGGACGGAGAGCAGACAAAATTACAAAGAGAAACAGGCAAGCAGAGGTCACAGGTGGCCTGAACACCACCACCCATCCACTGGATCTAACTGACTTCTACAGAATACCTCCCCCGACACGAGCAGAGGACTCGTCCTTCTCAAGCGGACACGGAACACTCACCAAGAAAGACCACATCGTCATATACACCTGCACAAAGCTAGACAGATAGCAGTCAGACAAAGTATGTTCTCCGACCACAGCGGAATTAAAGGAGAAATCTGGGGCTCCTGGGTGGCTCAGCTGGTTAAGCATCCAACTCATGCTTTTGGCTCAGGTCACGATCTCAGAGTCCTGGGATCCAGCCCCACATCAGGCTCTGTGCTCAGGAGGGAGTCTGCTTGAGATTCTCTCTCTCCCCTCTGTCTCCCCCGACTCCCACTCTCTCTCTCTCTCAAGTAAAACTAAATAGATCTTTAAACTAGAAACAAGTCACAGAGAGAGAGCTAGGAAATCCCCCAATTATTTCGATATTAAAACAACACACTTCTAAATAACTCAGGAGCCAAAGAGATGATCTTAGGAGAACTTCTAAAACAACTTAAACTAAGGGAAGAAAATAGAACTTATCAAAATCGTAGGATGCAGAGAAAGCAGTACTGCGAGGGAAATTCGCAGCCCCAAATGCATACATTGGAAGAGGAGGGACATTGGACATTGGCTCTGGAGGCTGGATGACACAGTGACTGTGATTTTAAAAGGCTGTGAAGCAGGGACCTGGCAGGCGGGGAACCCAGTGTCCCAGGAGTAACCGCTGAAGTCACACCTACCCCCACAGGTCAGCAGGTTCTGCAGGAGCACGAGGTGGACTGGGCAGGAGCACCGTGGGGTCCCGTCACCCTTGGCGATGCAGATGTGGGAGCAGCCACCATTGTCCCGGGCACATGGGTGAGCCGCTGTGGAGACACAAAGAGGGAGCGGGTTGGGCTCTGGCTCTCACCTCAGGATTGCAGCCTGGAGGGTGCTGGAAACCAGGGCGAGGCCAGAACTCACAAGAGTGGGTGCTCCCGTGGGCGAGGGCTACACATCGCCCCACTTAGTTCCCAGGGCAGCCAGCTTACAGAGTCCACTTCCTCTGCCACGCATCTCACAGACAGGGAAGTGGAAGCCAAAAGCGCTCACATCCTACCCTGGCCCGTTTAACCCACTCCCGCCACGTTCACAACCACCGGTCTACACTGCCAGTCTCTCACGGTGTAGCGGATTGGGCAGAGGCCCCCACACACCCACGTCCTAATGCCTAGAATCTGTGAATGGGACTTTATTGGGGGAAAGGGTCTTCACAGATGTAATCAAGTTAAGGATCCAGGGAGATCATCCTGGATTTTTTGGGGGGCCATAAATCCAACGACAGGTATCCCTGTAAGAGATTCCAGGGGAGGCGGAGATGCAGACACAGGGGCAAAGTCTGTGCGATGAGAGAGGCGGAGACTGGAGCCCCGGGGACACGAGGAACACCGGCCACCACCACAGACCAGAAGGGGCAAAGAGCCGTCCCCACCCACAGCCCCCAGAAGGGGTGCAGTCCCCACTGCCCCCTTGCCCTCGGACATCTGGCCTCCAGCTTGTAGGAAAACACGCTGCCATTGCATTGGGTCACCTGGGGGCGGTTTGGTACGGCAGCCCCAGGAAGCTGACCCAAGCGGGGATAAAGGGCAGGACAGCGAATCCCCAGGGAACTCGCAGGTTTCAGCTCAATGAACCGACTTAACCAACACTTGACTGACAGGAAGAAGCCTGGGAGGGTGGCTGCCCTCCCTCCGGTGAGAGGAAGTGAGAGAAAGCATGACCCGCAGCCTCACAGAAAAACCAGTGCCCTACCTCAGCCTCTGGGATTAAGTGTGTAAAGCGACAGAAGTCACGGTTTAGAGCAGGGGACAGCAAACTTTTTCTATAAACAAGAAAGTAAATCCTTTTGGCTTGACAGGCCACATCGTCTGTCACAAGTCTGCCAGCTGTCACACAAAGGGGGCTGTGTGTGGCACAGAAAACAACGGGTGTGGCCGTGTGCCAATAAAACTTTATTTACAAAATCCCAGATGGGGCCCAGGGGCCGGAGAGCGCCACCTGTGGTTCAGAGCTGAGCTGCAGAATTTCCAGAGTAAGTAGGTTGGGTGCCCCACATCCCAAATCAACACGGGAGAGCTCACTCAAGGATCTCCCACTCTCCCCCAAACGAGGAGCTTCTCGTGTCACCCCAGACATTGCACGTTTGCACTCACAGGGATGCCCCAGTTTCCAGCCTCAGCCCTGTTTGTTAAACATTTCCTGGCGCTCCCATCCCCTCAGGTGCTGGTCGGCGTGCTGGGCTTCATGCCAACACCCGCAGGACTGGACATTCGTGGGCTCGAAGTTCACCATGCTGACCACGGGCCAGCAGTTCTCAAGGCTGTGATGCCCAGGAGTCCGTGGCTTGGCTGAGAAGGGAAACTCGGGCACTTGGACCCCCATCCATCAGGCACCCAAGTGATCTGGAAGCCGCTTACCCGGCCGGCAACTTCACTTATCCCGGACCCGGACAAGAACCCACCAGGCCAGAAACCAGCCACCCAGCAGTCAACACAGAAGCCACCGTTCAGTTCATCAGAGGTGACGTCCCCAGCTCAAGAGAGAAGCTTATCCACTAAGAGCAGGACACCTGAGTCAAGAGGGAGCCAAGGAATTAGCAGGAGTCCCTCAGAGCAGGACAGGAAAGGCAATCACAGACGGGGACTCCAGGGAGACGTGAGCCAGCGGGAGGATGAGGGGCCATGGGGGAGGTGGGGCGGCCCCCAGGGCCCAGAAGATGGGCAGCTTAAAGGCAGCTGGACAGGACAGGGACAGTGACGGCCCTACTCAGCGCTCTGTCCCAGCAGCAAGCATCCAGCCGGCAGCCGAGGTCTAGTTACTGAATACAGACTGGGCAGACAGACAGACACATACACACAAGCTCCTATAGCCATCTCTAGCCATATACGGAGGGGGTGGGGGAACAAGAGGTCCCAAGGGTAGGGGTCCCTCCCTCCCAGCCTTTGGGCACAGCCCAGACTGTGGCAGGTCGAATCCTAAATTCCGCCTCCCGGCCTGCTCGCCTGCATGGTGGCGGTAACGAGACGTCATGCCTGTGGTCTGGTCACCATACACAGAAAAGGGGCTTCACAGATGGCAGTAAGGCTACTGATCAGTTGAGTGGGAGTTCTTCAAAGGGGGCACTAGTTCAAAGGTGGGTGACTCTCACCACAGGACCCCCGAAAAGCAGAGCAGGTTGTCCAGCTGATAGTAGAGGAGGGGGTCAGCCTCGGACGGAGGGGCGGCGGAGGGAGGGCCCAAGAGTGGCCCTGGCCAACGGCCCGTCCCGCAGCCCCTCACCCCGGCCAGTCTCCTACTCACTCCGAGGGGTCGGTTCAGAGCTCGGCACCGATGCACCGATGCCCACCCTCCCGGCGGGCTCCTGCCCACAACACCCACCCCCGCCCCCCAACACGTACAGAACTCCTCCAGGCTGATCTCTTCCACGGCGTGGATGCCGGTCAGGTGGGCGACGCGGCCCTGGACCCGCGTCCGCTTGTCGCCGGTGGTCTTCTCCACACGCTCGATCATCTGCTGCTGCCTGTCGATCCAGTAGAGGTGTCTGCCCAGCACGGCCAGGCCCGCCGGCTGCACGATGTTCGCGTCCTCCAGGGTCAGGCGGTTGGCCCCTGTGAGTGGGACAAGGGCCCCCCGAGGGGTGGCCGACCCCCAGAGCTCAGTCCAGGTGCAGCTCGGAACAGAGGGCTGCCAGGGACCCCGGGGAGATTCGATGCTCTGGCCCGGGGCCGGGAGCTAGTGCAACTTCCCTGGAAGCAGCCTCGCTCAGAAGAAAAGCGCCTCGGGGCGGCTGTAAGTGCAGTGATAGAAGCGGAGGGGTCTGACTTCTGGCCCCGCCTGCGCTGGGGGACCCTGGGCAGGCCACCCACCCTCTCTGAGACTCCTCTTCTGCCTTAGCAGGTGGGGATCATTTGGGACCTATGTCTGGAACACTCGGCCGAGACCGTCTGTGGCAGACACCAAGCCCCAGCACAAGGCCCACCCGAAATGGAGCCCTGACGAGCGCGGCGGCTGGTACCCCCATGACGGATGACGAGGGGGGGCGGGCGGGCTGTCCCGGGGAAGGTCAGACCTATGGCTTGCTGAGGGACCCAAGCCCCAGGTGGCCCCCGGGCACATACCTGACAGGTCACAGCTTTCGATGCGCTTCAGGTCCGCGTCCACCCAGAAGAGCTTGCCCAGCCTGTTGTCCACCACGAGGGCCACGGGCCGGATGAGGCCCGTGGTGAACAGGACCTCACGCTCGGTGCCGTCCAAGGCCGCTCGCTCGATCTTGGCTGCGCGGTCCTGCATGTTGGTGAAGTACAGGTACCTGTGGGGGTGGGGGGCCGGTGAGGGACGGGGGTTGTGGCCCGCCACCTCCACGGCCAGGATCGAGCATGCAAAGCACCACACAGGCCAGCCCCGGACCCGGCAGGGCTGGCCCCCGAGGCTGTGCGGGGCTGAATGGTGTCCCCCGAGAAGTCCTATCTTACCCAGAGCTCAAAACGTGACCTTAATTGGAAAGTGAGTCTTTGTAGATGCCACTAAGAATCAAGGTGAGGCCACCTGGTCGACACCTGGAGCCGCCCCCCCAACCCCGAAGCTGGAAGAGAGACAAAGAAGGGTCCCCGCGGAGCCTCCCGAGGGGGACAGCCCAGCTGACTTCAGACTTCTGGCCCCTGGCACGGTGAAAGGACCAGCATCTGTTCCTGTAACCCCCTGCTGATAGTCACTTGCTGTGACAGCCTCGAGGACTAGCACGCGCTCTGGCTGAGAAGTCCCTGCCTCTATGGAGGCCAGCCTCAAGGGAGACCCATTAGGTTGCTAGAGAGCCCCCCAAAATAACTAGGCGTGTGCCCCCCGAGCCCTCGTGTGCTGCAGGGGCTGACATCACCACCATCCTCGGATTCCCGGATGGAGACACGGAGGCCCTGAGCTGACGTCCCCTGCCTGGGGTCCCATGGATAGCAAGTGATGGGGTCAGGTTTCGACTTTGGGTCTGCCTGGCCCACCGGGCAGTGTTCACACTGGTCGTCCCCAGGCCTGAGCCCCATCAAGCGGTCCTTCCACAAGTCTGAGCCCCGCCTGGTGGCAGCCCTGTAGGTACCTGAAGGTGGCAGTCGTGTGCCCGCCGCCCGCCCGCAGACCTTCGCATGCCTAGCTTTATTCCTGAGCTTTATGTGGCACGGCTTTCAGTGTCCCCCTCCCCCTGGTTATTCCCATTGGGACCCTCCCGAGTCTGCCTGCCTCTTCATGGAAGGAAGAAGCTCTGCGGAGTTGAGATAGTGACCTCCCCATGATGGAGCATATGCAAGTGAATGAACAGCCCTCAGCTGGGATGCTCTGGAAGGGATTTTTGTTTTGGGTTCAGATTTGAGGGGGACAGGGTAAAACCTAGGAACCAAAACTTCTATCCTCTCCATGTCTCCCCGCTGGGATGCAAAACCCCGCACTGCTATGCCCGCCCGCCCCTTGGCCTCGCACCCCCGCTCGGCGTTGACGACGATGGCCCGCGGCTTGTCGCGGTCCCCACGGAGCACCACACCCATGGCGTCTCCATTCATCCGGTGGACGTTGATGGTGTTGGTGGCCTCACACGTCCAGAAGAGCAACCGGCTGTAGACGTCAATGCTGAGGTCGTGGGGCTGCCTGTCCGGGTTCTGGCTCGGGCTCGGGGAGGTCAAAACGAAGGGCTGTAACAAGGAAGAGACGAGCCTTGGCTATGGACATCGCTGGAGGGTGGAGGCCTCGGAGCCTGCGTGCAGACTGCAAGGTGGGACTCCAACCGGGTCTGGGGCCCCCTCTTGTCAGGTCAGCGTGCACCGCACGCCGACTTGAGCAGCAAACTGAGCAAGCAGCAGCTCGTGGCCAGGCTCTCGGCCGGTAGCTCGGGTCACCAGCCCACCCACCCGCAAATTTGCAGTGGGCCATCAGCTCCCAGGCCCTCCGCGTCCTGTTCCTGCCCCACAGAAGGGCCGCCTGGTGGCTCCACAATGAGCCCAGGCTCACAGCTGCCTCCTCGAAACATCTGCTCTCTCTTTGCTTAGTGTCTTGGACTCGTGCTTTAGGAAGGAGCCCTTCCAACCTTGTTATTTTTTTTAAATTTAGGGCGCCAGGACGACAGGTGCATAGAACAGAAGTCTGCCCTTCGCAGCCCTCTTCCCTAAGGGGAGCCCAGCAGTGTGGCCACCCTGCGTCTCTGCCCCGGGAGGCTCTCTGCGGAGCTCTGCCTGACTCTGCCATCCACTGCATCTCAGGGTCGAGACCTGGCTTTCGGAGCTACCGGCAGAGAACGCCGTTTCACGAAATGCTGCGGGAGGAGGGGAGAGCCCAACGTCACCCTCCTCTCCCTTACGGCCAGAAGCCTGACTCCCTGGGGGATCTGCGCCCCCTGGGTTACCCAGAAAGACCATGTTCAGGTTCTCAGGTGATATGACCTGGTGCCAAGTGGGCTTCCCAGAGCTACCACCAACGGTTTGGATGAAAAGTCACTTCCTCTGAGAGGGCATCATTAGCACGATGCTCGGCTAAGAGGTCATTGTAAACTTTGTCCATCTCCTGCTAGCAGTCAAAACGAAGTTTCCTGGTGCAAGAAGGGGCCTGCGGCCGAAAGGAAGCCCCTTCAGCACACCCAGCCTCTGGAACCCAGCTAGAAAGGAACACCACCCTCCCCCCCACACAGCAGCCCCTGGTCCAGAAACACTGGGCAGCTAGAAGTGTGTGACACATCTGAGTGCAAAGCACCACTTTAAAGGACTGTGTCTCCACAGGTACCAACATCCACATCCCCAAGAGTTGGGGGCTCTGAGAGCCAAGCCTCAGCTCCAACTGGAGCTCCAACATTCCTTTCCTCAAACCCATAGACTCTGGACAAAACCAGAGCCCAGAGCACCTGCCAGGCTCGGAGTGCAGCACGATTCCAGTCGGCCCTAGTAGGAATCAGGTTCCCCAGGGAGGGTGGATCTGCAAGGCCGGGTCTAAAACCAGCCTTTCGGGCACCAGTTATGGGAACAACCAGCTGCGAAACGCGTGGGGCAGCCACACCTATCCTCTGGCCGCCGGGCGGTAACGACCAGCCAGTTAGAAAACCCGAGCTCCAGCGTCAGGGTCAGTAACGATACTGACCCAAATGCGAAATGCCTTAACAGAACCCTATCGGGCACCACAATCAACACCTCTCCCTCTCGCCAGTCCTGGACAGCAGGGCATGTCCAGGACTATGTCCTAGCCTATGTCCAGGGCATGTCCTAGACATGTGGCAATGTCCACAGCAGGGCAGTCACGACAGCCCGAAGACCCAGCGTCTGTCGGTGGACGGACCGAGCAGCTGTGGTCGTCTGCACCGTGGGGCATCCTCCGCCTTAAGAGGAAGGGCATTCCGACCCCTGCTATGATGCAGATGAACCCTGAGGACATCACGGTGCGTGGAAGAGGCCAGACACAAAGAGACGATTACTGCGGGATCCAGCCTGCATGACGTACTTGGAAAAATCAAATTCACAGAGACAGGAAGTAGAAGGGAGGTTGCCAAGGGCTGGCGGAGGGGGTGGCGGAGCGAGTGTTTAGTGGAGACAGACTCTCAGTTTGGGAAGGTGACAGAGTTCTGGAGACGGTCAGTGGTGATAGTGGCATGACAATGGGAGTGTCCTTCGTAAGGCTGAGCTGCATACTTGAAAATGGTTAAAATGGTAAATGTGGGGCACCTGGGTGGCTCTCAGTGCGTGGAGCCTCCGCTTTCAGGTCAGGTCATGATCCCAGGGTCCTGGGATCGAGCCCCAAATCGGGCTCTGTGCTCAGCAGGGAGCCTGCTTCCCCCTCTCTCTCTGCCTGCTGCTCTGCCTACTTGTGCTCTTTCTCTGTCAAATAAATAAATGAAATCTTTAAAAAATAAAATAAAATGGTAAATTTGATGTTATTAAAGATTTTTTAAAAATTTTATTTGTTTGCCAGAGAGAGAAGACAGTGCTCGCACACAAGCAGGGGGAGCAGCAGGCAGAGGGAGAAGCAGCCTCCTCGCCAAGCAGAGCGCCTGATGCAGGACTCGATCCCAGGACCCTGGGGTCATGACCTGAGCTGAAGGCAGACGCTCAACCTACTGTGCCCCCCAGGCGCCCCGTGTTACATGCACCCCAGTACAATAAAAATATTTTACTGGAATGAGAGGTCAGTCAAGTAGATGATTTAAAACATCATCCTTGGGGTGTGGGGGGCACACCTGGGTACCTCGGTCCGTTACGTGTCTGCCTTCAGCTCACTCAGGTCATGCTCTCAGGGTCCTGGGATCGAGCCCCGAGCCCCCGTGTCCTATTGGGCTCACCGCCCAGTGGGGAGCCTCCTTCTCTCTCTCCCTCTGCGCCTCCCCCTGCTTGTGCTCTCACACACTCTCTCTCTCAAATAAATAAAAATCTTTAAAAATAAATAAGCAAATAAAATAAAACATCATCCTTGGGGGCAAAGGGCGCCCTTGACAGAGAATCAGAGCCACCAAAGGGTGAAGCCGGCAAGACTCCAGGGAGGGAAACCGACGTTTCCCAAAGCAAGCAGAAACCCAGAAGGTGTCCCTAAAGGACTTTTCCTTCAAAGCCCCTCGTTGTTTTCTCAGACACCAGGCGAGAACACCGCCTGATGCGACGTTAAGGCAATCTGCGCCCAGTACCTCCCTCTGCAGGGAAGCCACGGGCCATCAATTCACACTTCCTGTCCCGCAAAGGACGGCACGTGGCTGTCCCCTGCACGGGAGGAATGAAAGGAACACGTTCCCACCATTCTGCCAGGCTCCGCCCACCGCAGAGATGACACCACGGCTGCCCGGGCTCAGCTGCGACTTTTATCACCAACCAGGGACACAGAACGCAGGGGACGGCTCGTCAGTGCCGTGCTGGCCACGGGGCACTCTGTCCAGAGCGAGGCCCAGCCCGGACACACAGCGCTGGGACCCAGGTCAGGGTGAACAGCCAAGGGACCTTCACAGACACAGATATCGTCTGGAAGTTTCCACCAGCAGCATTTCTCTGCGTCGCCTTGTAACAGCACCAAGACTTCACCGTGAGGACAGGAGGTCCGGCCCTGACCGCGCCGCAGAGACGGGGAGCGCTGGGTCCGGCAGCTCCTGGACGCCGGCAGGAAGAGCCGGACGTGTCGGTGAGCGCCACCCCAGCAGAAGGCCAGCGCCACCGGGCACACGGAAACCCCGCGTGGGCCCCGAAGCCGCCGGGCGACTGTCCGTCAGGGAACAGGCCCCCGACAGCTAATACGAGAGCCGCTGGTTCCACTACGAGAAGTACTTTTGAAAACGCGTGTGGGCTCTGCTCTAGCGATTCACCGGGGCCCGTCTGAGCCTCGCACAGAGTTCGCGTTTGTCAAAGCATGATTTTGTCTGTGAGCAAACGCTGGGTGACCTCGAGGACAGCTGCAGCCCCGGGCGAGCCGCGTGCACATGCACAAGCACACGCCAGCAGCGCCCTCCGCCCCCCGCGGGCTGCGAGCCACGCCTGGGCACACTGGGGGTACAACTTCCCGCCCCATCTCCGAGGGGCCACCTCCCGTGGGTCCACGTCTCCAGCCAACTTCAGGTGTCTTCAAGGTCATTAGGAGTTGTGTCTTGAATCATTTAACATAGGCAGAAAGGAGCACCTGTACTTATGAGGTCCCTATCCTCACGTGTCCCTGGCAAGAGTTTTGAGGGCCGTGCACCTCGCCCTTCTCCCACAGCCCTGTGGCTTTGCTGTGTGATTCTGCACAGCGTCGTGACGTTTGGGAACACACGCGTTGCATTACAGCAAAACAGACTCTACGAGTCCTATGAACTAAGAATAAATCCAGAATAACCAATACCAACCAGCCTGGCACAAAATCCCTATGGGAAGAAAAAAAAAAATCCCATTTCTACATATAATCATCATCAGAGGGTTTCTCGCTGCTCAGGATATACCCCGGATGACATAATTAGAGCGCAGATGGTTGTTGACGCAAGCCATGCTCTCTTGGCACCCCTCTGCTAACCAAAACGGGGCGGCAGCCTGGAAACGGTCCCGGGGAGCTCCTTGCAGAAGTGACCCCCGTGTCCCCCACAGGTACACCTGCCTGGGTCCCGTCGTCCTTGGCTCGCTTGATGTTCTGGCGTCCGTCCACCCAGTAGATGAACTTGTCCAGGGGGTCATAGTCGATGGCCTTGACATTCCTCAGCCCGTGCAGGGGCAGGATGAGGTCTGGGCTGTGCTGGTCGTCGGGGACCATGCGGCTGATGGCACATTTCTGGCTGAACAGCAAGAAGGTGGTGGGCGCTAGAACGGGGCGAACAGACGAGAAGGCTGCGTGTCAGTGTCTGGAGCCGAAGACGGGGTCGGCAGGGAGGGACGGCGCTCCGCTCCCTCGCGAGAGGCAGGTTTGCATATGCACCTACTAGAAGCCGCAGGGAGAGCGCTGGAAGGACATAAAGTGGCTTCCGGGGGTGGGGGACGGACTATGGCAAATTCTACTTTCCATGTTATGTGTGTCTCTGCTGTTGCAGTATTTCCTAAATGCATGAGCTATTTTGAAATGAACAGCATTTTTAAATTATCAAGACTCAAGACAGAAAAAGGGTAACGATAGTAAATATCAAACACCCCCCCCATAAATGCACTTAATGCTTGGACAGCTCTATCATTTGTCTCGTGCCTACATGCACTCATGGGAACCACTGAAACTGTATGCAGTGACCTTGACATGGGAAGGGACACTTTATGGGCGTGTCAGTGAGCCAAACAGCCTATGTGCAGGGATGGCACAGCCGAGAATGTGTAAGAGGCCGACAGTTCAAGCCACTGTCTGAGTATTACAGTTGGGTGATTTGAAACTAAATCATGGCCCCAGGTCTGCCAGCCCCAAGGGCAGACACTCAAGTCACAGGCGTCCCCACCAGTGGGTTACCTGCAGCTTTCTTTGACTCTTCAAGGTGATGGCCCCCAGGGGACAGGGACTGCGGGACCAAAGGGAGCGCAAGAGTAGGGAGGCCCCAGCTGAGTTGAGGACCTGTTGCCTCATCAAGACACAAATGCACGGGCCAAGCCCTCAGCTGCGACAGCCCATAGAGGGATCACTGGATATAAAATCCAGTCAATGGGGAGAGTACTCCCTCACAGAACCAGGCCTAGGCCTCCAGATACCACGCGGCTTATGCAGTGCACAGCCCACTCAACCATCCATGGACACCAAGGTACCTCCAGAGAAGAGGCTCCTTTGCGCCTCCACCCCCAGAGCCAACCTGACCTACCATAGGGTGGGGGTACAGGGGCACAGTGAGGCACTCACGGCTGCAGTTGCGGCTGCTGGGGTCCAGGGTATAGTGTGAGGCACAGCCACAGCGGTGGCCGCCGGGGACGGCGAGGCACAGCTGCCCACACTGCCCGTTGTTGTGCATGCAATCGTTGAGGCCATCCTGGCGGGAGGAGTGGAACACCAGGATGTCCATCACGAAGTCCAGGTGGCCCTGGATGAGGGTGCGGTTCCGGCCGCTGGTCTTGTCGGCCCTCTCGATGCTGTGCAGGTTCCAGTCGGTCCAGTAGATGTAATCGCTGTACTGCGTCAGGCCGAAGGGGTGCGGAAGGTCGTCCGCGATCACAACGCGCTCCTGACCTGCGTGGACACACGCCTGCGGCATCAGTGACGCACGGCCGGGCCTCCACGCAGGGTCGACCGGTTTAAGGCTGCCCGGGAACCCACGTTCCCCCACTTTGGAAAGAAGCAGGGACGACAGCAGCCAGAGGCCACCTACCCTGGGTCCAGGCACATCCCCCCCCACCGCAGCGGAAACGCACGTGCTGTCACTCCAATGACACAGACTACAACGTGCGCAGAGCCGCAACTGGGAGACAACCTGGGTGCCCATCACTAGTAGAGCGGACGGGGCACCTGGGGTTAGGGTTAGGGTTCAGCTCAGGTCATGATCCTGGAGTCCTGGGATTGAGCCCCGTGTCATGCTCCGGCTCAGCAGGATGTCTGCTTGAGAATCTCCTCCTCCCTCTGCCCTTCCCCAAGCTCGAGCATGAGCATTCTCTCGATCTCAAATAAATCAATAAATCTTTTTAAAAACTTTTTAAAAAAGTTAATTAAAGGGGGGGCCCGCTAACTTTGTCCTTGGAGCATGCAACTCTTGAAGGTCATAAGTTTGAGTCCCCTACTGGGGGTAGAGATTATTTAAAACCTTAAAAAAAAAAAAAAGAAATGAAAATTTTTGAGACTAGGAAAAAAACATGCTGACACAACAATATTGATTATCATGGGATGGTGAAAATCATGAATAATTACTTTCTTTCCCTGTATTTCTGTATTTTCAGAAATGCCCTATGTTGATTATTTTGCCATCAAAAACAAACCCGTTATTACATACAGACGCTCCGAGTGCTTCCATGAAACACAGGCTCGCACACGCGCCCCTGGACCCCGCGCTCCCGCCAGCCACCCTCGGTGAGACGTGCTTTCACCCAGGTCTCCCCACGGCAGCTGCGTGAAGCGGTGCCGTCCGTGTTGGGGAACCGAGTGCCCAGGAGGGTTAAGGAACGTGGCTGAGGCCGCACCGTCAGAGGGAGGCCCCCGGTGTGTCAATGTCTACGGCATTAAACGGAGAGCGTGCTAGGGCAGGGTGACAGCCAGGCCCACGGCACGTGGCCACCTGCACGCAGCAGGGCCGTGGAAGTTTCTGGCGCTGATTTCCCCCCAGTGCGTCTTCCCTCTGGGGCCGTCGGTGAGCATCATTACTTCCCGCAACCACCGCCATTCAGGGATGGCTTCCTCCTCAGGCATCGGCCTCTCGTAAATCACTGCGGGGGGCTGGCGTGGCTCACTCAAAGACACATTCCAACCTCGCCAGCGGACTCAGAAACCCGGACAGGCAGTGTGCAGGGCGGGTACGGCCTGCCCTGAGCAGAAACCAGGACACTGGGGTTCCAGCTCTGGCTCTGCTCACACAGTACCTGGGACAAGCCATCCAGCTGGCCCATGCCTCTGTTTCCTTACCCGTAAAATGGGTACAACCACGCCCATCACAGGGGGCAGCAGCGATCAGAAAATCAAATTCTCTCCACCACATGGGGCCACCTTATCACTTGGTTACGTAAGAGAGCTAACATAACGGCTCCCTCCGGCGGTACAGCCTAGATTTGCATGTCCTGCCCCCACTGGTGGGGTACCTGGAATGAGGTATTTTTTTTTTTTTCACCTGATCCCAGGATGTGGGGTCTATGACCTATTAGTGAATCCGAGAGTAAGGCCTGCACAGAGTAGGTGCCCCGGGTCTGATGGCGATGGAATCTGGGCAGCACTCTGCGACCTCAGGGAAATCCTGGCACCTCCCTGGGCCTCAGTTTCCCCATCAGTGAAAACCTACACCATGTTAGAGTCCTGGCACAAAGCTTCCCTGGGCCTTGGTTCTTAGTAGGTGTGCAGGAAACCGCTGTCCCTCGGGCCTCTGCAGACATGCCTACAGCAATGGCACCAGGGAGGAAAGGGACAAGCCCCAGAAGAAGACAAAGCCGGAGGAGCAGCCGGGGCTGGGTCCACATCTCCGGGGGGGCTTCACAGCTCACAGGCCAGAAGGAATGGTGCAGTGGGGGTGGAGAGGGAGTCGGCCCCCCAGCCCAGGGATGCCCCCGCCCAGCAGGACCCCACCTGGCCCTCACCCAGCATGTCGGACGACTCGATCATGTTGGTGTCCAGGTCGGTCCAGTAGAGACGCTGGTCAGCGTAGTCGATGGTGAGGTCGTTGGCCCGACCCACCTTGTCCACCAGCGTCATGCAGTTGGTCCCGTCCATGAAGGCCCGCACAATCCTGGGTTTCCCCCCCCACTCAGTCCAGTAGATGTAGCTGGAAGACACAGGGAGGCCAGGGCGTGCTCAGTTGCGTCCACCCTCATGGCAGGGCAGGGGGACACAACCACCACCGTCCCCTCGGTGTGGCCCTCTCCATCCTGGATAAAGCCACATTGGTGACATCCCTCCAGGAAGCGGGAGAAGGGCAACACCCTGAGAGCTGCCTACGACCCCACCGTCCCCCCAGGTGCCGTCACCGGGCTGCCTCCTGCCTCCTGAACTCCCACAGCGCTAACCTGCAGGGTAAGGGCAAACACATCCGTTTATAGGCCCAGACTGGGAGCACAGATGGGGTGACCTTGTACTAGAACTCCAGGGAGACACTCTTGTCAGAGACAAACACTAATTAAGCTGGACAGGACACCAGGGTGACCAGAGAAGCCAGGATGAATGTGGGTTTGTCAGGACACATTGTCCTCTTACTCAAAAGGGACAGAGGACAAGAATCGGAGCCCAGCAGGCACTACAGGGTCAGGATCCAAACTCGGCTTTCCTGCCTCCAAAGGGTCCACCTCCCTTCTTCTTCAGCAGCTCTACAGAAGGAGCCCCCGTTCCAGAACCATGTGCGTTTTACTCGCCCTTCGGCTACAACTGGGCCCTTCTCTCTGGTCCGCCATCCTGCAGTCTCTCCGTCCCTAACGGCGTGCGACAGGCAGCGCTTTGGGTGTGGTGAACACAGCTCTGATGCACCAGGGGACGAGCACCTGGTCTGCAGCACAGAAGACTGGCACACAGGGAGGCTCAACCCTGGCCCCCCGCAGCCCCCATGCCCAGGGCCTCCAGGCTCCTGCCAGGTCAAAAAGAGCAGGTGCCTGGTGAGGCAGGTGGGCAAGGAGCCCCTTTTGAGCTCGCCGGGGTCCAGGGCCCTCAGAGTCAGCAACACGGGGCAAGGGAAGGAGCCCAGCTCTACCCTCCCTGCTTACAGGACGCTCAGTGAGTCTTTCAGCTTCTCTGCGGCTCCGTATCCCCCTCTGGAAATTCAGGGACAGAGACCCTTGCCCCTTGGAGGCCCCCCACCCCCAGATGCTGCACTGAGAGAAGCATCCCCCCTTCCTCCCTGCTGCTCTGGGCCTCAGTTTCCCCTCTGTGAAATAAACCAGAGACCTCCACGGGTCCCGCTGGCCCCAGCCACCTCGAAGCCGGCAGTGGCTGGGACTGCTATCGTGCGAGGGCCCGCTGGGCAGCCATCCCCAGGGCTACGGTCATCGTGCGTGGGCTGACGTGCGGAAGTGGCGGGGGGAGGGGGACACACATGGTGGGCAAAAATGGCTCTTACCCTTTGGTGGGGTCCAGGGCCAGTGACCTCGGGTTGTCCAGGTCCCTCCACACGAGGACCTGCCGGAACTGTCCGTCCAACCGGGCCACTTCGATCCTGTTGGTCCCAGTGTCCGCCCAGTAGAGGTTCTTCCCCACCCAGTCGACAGCCATGCCTTCCGGGTAGTCGAGGCCGAACTCGATCACATGCTCCACGGAGCTCCCGTTCATGAATGCTCGGCTGATGGTCTGCAGCAGGGGAGGAGGCAAGGGACGCGGATTAGGAACCAGCCTTACCCCCAACCTCGGACCACGAGATGGACCCCCGGCCACTCAGAGCAGCTACTGACCGCATCGCGTGCCCGATCGCCAACGTGCAAGGGTTTTTCAATAAACACTTGAAATGTAGTAAAATACAACGTTTTTACGGAAAAAAAAAAAAAGATCTGATAGTATTTAAGTTTCATGAAGTTTTTGTCCCAGGAAACTAATAAAAAATGCAAAAGATAAGGAGTCATGGAAACCAGAGAGGCTGGAAGCTAACAGAATGTTTAAAAGAAGGAAACTGGTTACGTAAAATAGGGAGTATCTGTGGAGACTACGTCCTTCACCTAAAGAGTTCCTAGCAGCATATCAGTTACCTCGTACATGTTTTTATTTAAAGATTTTATTTATTTGACAGAGAGAGAGAGAGAGACAGCGAGAGAGGGAACACAAGCAGGGGGAAAGAGAGAGGGGGAAGCAGGCTTCCCGCCGAGCAGGGAGCCCAATGCGGGGCTTGATCACAGGACACGGGGATCATGACCTGAGCCCAAGGCAGACATTCAACGACTGACCCAGCCAGGCGGCCCGAGCTCTTATAATGTTAAGTGAAAGACACCAGGACACAGAACCCTCTAGCACGCCTGACGGGGACCATGAGCAGCACCGACATCGGGAGCTCACTGGAAATGTCAGCTGAGGGGAAATGAGGGATTTTACTTTTATTTTATTTTTACTTTCTTCTTTATCCTTTTCTCTCTCCTGTCCTCTTTCTTCAGTGAGCTCCCATGACTTTCAGAATCAGAAAAATCTCAAAGAGATGTGTAACACCATCGGGAGAATAAGATCAAGGAGTTCGGTTGTCCGGAACAGAACAGGGCCTGGCACACTTTTCCATAAAGGGGCACACAGTAAATATGCAGGCTCCGAGGGCCACACAGCTCTGGGGCCACTACACAAGTGCAGGCACGGACAAGCCATAGACAAATGGGCATCACTATGTTCCAATAAAACTTTATTTACACAACCAGGGGGTCAGCCTGAGAGCTGGTTTGCAGAATCCTGCTTTATAAGAAGAAAAGGCCCTTCTGTGTATCCCTATGTATTCGCGCTGTGCATAGGGACAGCATTTGCTAAGCAGGTGGGCACTGCTGAGGGAGCGAAGCCAGAGACGATGTCAACTTACAACAAAACGTCTCACAGATCCACAATCGCTCCAGAAAAGCTCATCTGTGTGTAGGGGATCTGCTCGTGATAATCGTTCGTGTTCGTTTATTAAAAGTTTGCTCAGACTTTACGGTCGTAGATCACGTTACCATAAATGTTACAGCTTTTTTTTTTTTTTCCAAGTAGGCTCCACGCCCAGCACGGACCCCAACCACGGGCTTGAACTCACGACCCCGAGATCAAGACCTGAGCTGAGATCGAGAGTCAGACGGCTGACCGACTGAGCCACTCAGGCGCCCTTAAATACTACAGCTCTTTCAAAAAGACCATGAAAGCCGTCAAGACAGCGCCGGTGGAGGCCACCTCGCAGACCGTACCTTCAGGCTGACGTCTGTCCAGTATATGTGATTGTTGGATACGTCGAAGTCCAGCGCCGAGGCCTCCTTGACGCCCGTCAGCGGGATGGCCACGTCGTTGTTGTTGGTCTCCAGGGAGATCCTGTGGATGGCGGCTCGGCTGGTGAACACGAGGAAGGCTTCAGGGACGATGCAGGTCTTCAGGTCGCTCAGCAGCTCCAGGCCGATGGGGCAGCCACACTTGGCGGCGTGAGGCGTGAAGAAGCAAAGGTGGCTGCAGCCCCCGTTCCCGTCCGCACACGCGTTGGTTCCTGGAACGAGCACAGCGGCTCTGGCACTCGGCAGCCCCCAAAACAGAGGCGTGTGTGGCTCCGTGGTCACACGGGGCTGTGTCCCAGCCAGACAGCACGTGGGACACCGGGCGGGGATGACGGAAACGGAGGTCCTCCCCCGCTACGGGGAAGGGACACTAACAATGTCAACGTGGCTGGCTTTGTGCCCGGGGTGACCCAGTGCCTTTGAACTCGGTCCGTCCGTCCGCCGAGCAGCTGGGGAGGCCGGAGCCACTCCCACTAGTTTTCTAGTCATGGAAAGTGAAGCCCAGGGAGGCTGGTGAAGGTGACACGGGCAGGAAGGGGCACAGGTGTAAGAATGCCATGTGAGGGGGTAACTCACACGCACATATGCACACACACACGCATGCACCTGGGCCTGGACTCCGGGCCTGCTGGTCAGACTGACCGCCCGAGTGGCCCCCCGGACACCGACGCCTCACACACTCAGACTCGCCCAGGAGCACCGAAGGGGTCTCCTCCTCACTGAAGCAGAAAACTTAGGGTGTTCGTTTGTTTTGGCCCCCCGTTCCTCTCCGTTAGCTACTGAGGCGCTGTTGAAAGTGGCTTTAATGTAGAGTTAAGTATTTTAGCTAAAAGAAGAATCCTTCTCCCCATCTCTCTCAGTAAGTCCTGAGACGAGACAGAGAGATGAACCCAATCTCTCAACTTGAAAGCGCGCCCGATGGACACATCTTTTTTCTGACCCGCTGGGTTCTCTTTTGTGTATCTAAACCATCGCTCGCACAGGGGCTCACCCTCCATGGTAGATAATCCACGGGTTCTAAAGGGTGACAGCGAAACGGAGCTTACCCGTCCCATCGCCTCTTTGTCAGGAACCCGGGTCGCTGGACGGCTAAGGCCTCACCTCCGGGCCTTTGCACAGCTGCCCCTCGGCCTGGCCCACCCTGCCCCGACCTGCTCCCTCAATTCCAAGTTCAAGTGACCTCCCCTGTGTGTTAAAGCCAGGCATCCCCACCACCCCAGCTACAGCCACTGCCTGGAGTAGCACTACGGAGGGTCTCAGCTGCTAGACGGGGAGGCTGGGAGCTACCTGAGGCCAAGCCCAGGATCTTCTCTGCCTGTTCATTCATTCATTCATTCATTCATTCCTCCAGCAGAGGTCTATAGAGACCTTCGGACCCGCAGGTTCTACAGCAGGTGCAGAGGCCCCCCCCCCCAGCTGGGCACAGAGCCCCGCCCCCACCACACCTGGACCCTACTCTCTCCCTCCTGTGTAGCCTAATGACCCGCATTTGGAATCGTTTTCAGAAAGAGACAAATCATGTTAAGTGAGCTTTATGCAGATCCTGGTTTTCAGATAAAAGCTGTGTGTTTGGGGTGCCTGGGTGGCTCTGTCAGTTAAGGATCTGACTTCAGCTCTGGTCATGATCTGGGGGTCCTGGGATCAAGCCCCACATTGGGCTCCCTGCTCAGCAGGGAGTCTGCCAGTCCCTCTCCCTCTTTCTCTGCCACCCCCGCCCCGCCTCATGCTCTCTCTCAAATGAATAAATAAAATCTTAAAAAAAACAAACAAACAAGGTGTGCATCTGAAGGTCCAGCCTGGCCACACTGGACAGCCATCACAGCCCACCCCAGTGACGAGGTTGAGGCAGACCCAGAGTGAGTCCCGAGCTCGGCCATACCAGCAACGTGGCCATGTGTCCCTCCTCCTTAACAGGGCAAATGGGGCAATACTGTCATTAGTGTATGGGGTTGCTCCGGCCATTACGGCACTTAGCAGAGCCTAGCGCACAGCAGACGCTTGGCAAACATCAGCCGTGACTGTAACAACTGCGCCAACAGCGCCCGTCCACAACCACGACCTAGTCAATATCCCCGGCAGAGACACCACGCCCCTTCCCAGGTGTCCTCCACCAGATCTCACCGTACCCTGCCCTGCCCATCCCCAGGGTGGGTGCCCGTGGACTGAAGGGCAGCCGCGAGCCCACTGCTTCTTCCTGGTGCCGCTCGGCTTGGCTCACTCGCAGCTGGAGGCTGAGAAGACTCACCGACAGCCTTGGCCACGTTCACAGCCTTCAGCCCCATCAGGTCGGGCAGCTGGTCGATGATGACGTCCCGGCTGGCCTTGACCTTGTGCACGCGCTCGATGCTGCGACGCTGCCAGTCGGTCCAGTAGATGAAGTCCCCCAGCAGTGTGAACCCGAAAATGTGGGGGAGCTTGTCTTCCAGGAGTGTCCGCCTCTTTGTCCCGTCAACGTTGATCACCTGCGGGACAGCAGACACAGGTATGAACCAGCCTTGGGCCTGAGCGGCCAGAATGGGGACAGGCCCAATGCCTAGGAGGCTCCGTTCTGCCTGCACCCCGCGAGGCCATGCTATGACGCCAGGGGCCGTGGCTCCCGGCAGAGCTGGACGAATGACATTTTCAGTGGTGGGGCTGGCTCAGGGCTCTCCCCGCAGCCTCCGCTACCTGGGTACAGCCATGGCACTGAGAGGGCCAGGCGAAGCAGACAGCTGTGCTCTCCCTTCCTGCTGCTGATCGAGAAGCAGGACCGAGGTGCAGGGCTCAGACCGGGGCAGGCTCTGATAGCAACGTCTGCCGGCCAGGAAGGTGTCGGATCACAGGCTCAACGCAGACATGAGCTTCCAGAGGCTGCGTTACTAACACGCCGGGGGCCCTGGGCAAGACCGCGCACTGGTCTGTGGACCGATGTCTTGCTTGGTCAGGCCCAGATGGCCTCGGAGGGCCCTTCTGGACCTGAGTCTGAGCCCGTAACTCTCGGATGCTTTTCAACCCCCCCACACCAGTGGCCCTTTACTCTGAGATATGAAAGCTAGCTCTTTCTCTTGAAGAACCAGTGCTGATGAAAAGCATTAACCACAAAAGCCACAAAGGAAAAACTGCTATCAGACATAAAAACGCCTTAACCGACGGAAACACACAAACGGGGTAAGATGGGATTCCGATGAAGATGATCCTGTAGCCGCTGATGTTGAAAGCAAGACTTGATAAAACACAACATCGAGCTTCTCCAGCTCTTGGGCCAGGATGAAAGCGACACAACAAGTCCCAGCAGACCCCCTGCAGCCAGACTGTGTTTCCAGCTCCGCAGAAAAGCAACAAACACTCTGTTTTGCAGGTGGTGAGAACAGAAGACAGATCAGATTCACGCTGAACAGAAGAGACTTGGGTCTGTCTGCCATAGGACAGCACAGGACAAAACTGCCAGGTCACCCAGGAGGGGCCCAGCAAGCCCCCGCGCCCCGGGGGCCTCAGTGTCTCCACCTGCAACTGAGGGGAGCAGCTGACCTCGTCCAGGCAACCTAAACAAAGACAACGCCTGCCCGGGCCCCCAATCTGGGGCAATTCACACAGAAGTGGGAGGTGCTGGCCCCCTATGGATCCTGGAAGCGGCTCTCCGCTGGGGTTCCAATGCGCCCCCAAGCCAGAATGCGAGATTGGGGGACGCCCTTGTACCCAGAGCGGGGGCGCTGCCTGCCTCACCTGGAGGGAGGAGCTCAGGTTGTACCAATCGCTGTGCTCATCCCCAGGGCACCACGCCGGCCCCGCTGGTTAGCAGCAAGTGGCAAGTGAGAGACTAAGCCTTCCAAACGGTCTGGGCACCGGCCCTCAGAGAAGGCTCCGCACAAAACTTGCCCACGCGTGGGGTCTCATCCTGGGCTCGTGGCCGAGGAGGTGAGGTTGGGAGAAGAGGAAGATGGTACCCTCAGGAACACATCCCGTCGGAGAGCATGTAAGTCAGCGAGCAAGGCTGTGAGTGCGCAGACACAGCATCGTGCACGCAAGAAACAGAAACAACTGTGGACACTGAAATTTGGATTTCGTGTCATTTTCACGCATCACGATATACTGTTTTTCTTTCAATTCTTCCCCCTGATCATTTAAAAGTGTGAAAACCGGGGTGCCTGGGTGACTCAGTGGGTTAAAGCCTCTGCCTTCGGCTTGGGTCGTGATCCCAGGGTCCTGGGATCGAGCCCCACATCAGGCTCTCTGCTCTGCGGGGAGCCTGATTCCTCCTCTCTCTCTACCTGCCTCTCTGCCTATTTGTGAGATCTGTCTGTCAAATAAATAAATAAAATCTTCAAAAAAAAAAAAAAGTGTGAAAACTGCCCTGCGTGTGAGAGCGGCGCAGACACGGGCAAGCCGGCCCATGGGCTGTAGAGTCTAAGCCCTGGTCTACAGCTGAGCGCCTGTGCCCATGATCTTCAGGAAAGGAAACTGGACATTTCACCAAGACGCTGTGTCAAGAATGTTCACGCCAGACGCCAAGAGTGCCTGGAGCCAGCGCTGCCCTCTCTGAACTCTGGCTTCTGTCCTCCTGCGCGGGGCCAACTCCACGTTCCGTGCCCGGGTCTGGGCAAGAGGGCCACAGAGAGGTGGGACAAGCAGATCCCAAGGAAGCACATCCTCAGCTGCACTCTGAGGGGCAGCACCCGCAGGGGGTCTGCAGGGAGGCCCACAAAGTGGTGGGCCCCGAAAGCCACCCTGCCGAGAGACAGGAGGCCAAGACCAACTGTTTGAAAGTGCACGTTTCAAGGGAAAAGACTCCTGTTTTCTGATGGAGTCACCATCACAGTCAGACGTAACCCCCCAAATTAGAACCGTCCTGGTTATTTTTTTTTAAGTATTCTACTTATTTATTTCACAGAGAGATCACAAGTAGGCAGAGAGGCAGGCAGAGAGAGAGAGAGAGAGAGGAGGAAGCAGGCTCCCCGCCGAGCAGAGAGCCCGATGCAGGGCTCCATTCCAGGACCCTGAGATCATGACCTGAGCTGAAGGCAGCGGCTTAACCCACTGAGCCACCCAGGTGCCCCGCCCTGGTTATTTTGTTCCACGTAATAAACAAGATCTTAAACACGCACTTGGGGGCACACACACACCGCTCAGTTGCCCAGAAGCCCCACGTTCTACCTTCTTCCCTGGGGGACGAGGGACACCCAGCCACCTGGCCTGGCAGCCGTCACTCCCCACCCCCCCAAGTATTTACCTTGGCTGTGCCAGACATAAGTCCCCTCCGCTGACCCAGTCCGTGTCCGGGGCAGGGAGACAGATAAATGCATGACTTCTCAGTCGTGACTTCTCAGCCCGCCTGCCAGCCTGCCCCACAGGCGGTGTGGACCGGGTGCTCTGTCCCAGGGCCGGCCCCACGGCAGGTGTCAGGGTCAGGACCCACTAGCTCCCACTGCCCTGGCCAGGGTGAGACAGCAGGGGGCCCCAGAGAGCCCAGATTTTCGGGGGTGGGGCAGCAAGTCCGCGGCAAGCCCCACGCAGGTGACACCCCGGCCACAGAGACAGGCTAAAGAGACCGGGTTGGCCTGTGAGACCTCGGCTTGGTCCAGCCACGAGTCCAAGAACCCCGGAGGGAAAGAGCCGAGGATGAAGCTTCACAAAGACAGCTCGGGACTTCAAAGGGGCAGGACCGGTCCCCGCTTCAACTAGGCATTGGCTGAAACCACCCTCCGGGGACAGGCGTCACGGTGTGTGTACCCGGCTGTCTAAACGCTCTGTCCCTGTCAGCACTGCTAAGGGGCGCGATTCCTCCCTCTACTCCGGAAGCAGAAGACAACAGGATCTGCACGACAAGTCTGTGAAGGAAGGGCTTCAGGACACACGCGGCTAGAAAATCAGCTCAGGCGCTGTCCAGGGAGCTAGGACGCCGTCCCACCCCCCGCGCCCCATCCCTTCTCCTCAATGTCCCTCCGATGTGCTGCCGCTGTCCCATCTCCCCCGTGTCTATCTCCCCTCTTGAACGTCCGCCCCGTTGGGGCCACAGGTCTGTCCCCTGCTGCTCTTCCAGGTGGGGCGGCGTCCGTGGACGCCTGGAAGGAACAGGTGCTCGCCAGGGTGTGCACAGGGGGCTGGGGGGACGTGATGGCAGCTCTGTCCAGGGACCTGCTGAGCAACCGTGGGAAAGGGGCCAGTGGGAGCCACGGCGAGAGTGTGGGAGCCACGGCGAGAGTGTGGGAGCGGGCGCTCTCCATACAGACCCGGTGTGTCCTGAGTCCCCGCCCACCGGCAGCACGGAGACCGCCGACCCCAAGCCAGACCCGAGAGAGAGCTCCTGTCTGCTTTGGGAGATGAGACCGACTGACAAACAAGTGAGGTGGTGACGATAATGGTGCTGGGGACCCGGCGGCCAATCCGGAGCACGAGCACTGGCCCGGTCTCGAAGGCGCTGCAGCTTCTGGCCGGAGATGCGGCCTCCAGGTGGGAACCGGGATGTCAGCATTCTGGAGAAGGCGAGTCGTCCCCATGCAGGAGACCAGGGCATGTGGCGGGGGGATCTCTGGGCTTCTGAGGGAGGGGGCTGGGGGCGGCTAGGCACGTGGACTTGGAGGGCACTTGGGAGGGAAGGAGCTGCCCAGGGTAGGGGGGAAGGGGGGCCCACGCTGGGCTGTCACGAGCCTGGTGTCTGCCAAGTAGCAGGGACAGAGGCAGGAAGGGCCCAGCGTCTGCCAAGAGCAGACAGAGAAGTGTGGGGCCCCAGCGGCCACTGGTTAGAGACAGCTCAGGGACAGCAAGTCCTAGGGGCTTTTATGAATCCGGCTGACCCGTGACACGAGACCTAAGGCCTGTGGCAGGTCGGAGGAGGAGAGCAAGTGTTTTTGGGGTGGGGAGCCCCACAGGGTGGGGAGGGGAGTGCACAACCAATGGTGGCCGTGGGGACACCGGAGGCCGGTCCTGAGGGCGTGGCCGGGGTCGTGGGGAGGGCTGGGCCCCAGGGCTCTAGACTTGGGAAGATGGGTTAGGAGGTGTCCCAGGGAATTCCTAGCCCAGGAGAGTGGGACACACAGCAGAGGCAGCTGTGGGGACACAGAGGGGAATCGGGGGCTGTGTCCATGGACCTCAGCCCCCACCTACCCCACGTGGCTCCAGCCTGCAGGAGGGAAGTTGGGGCGCCTCCCAGAGTGAGCCCGGAGGGAGCAGCCTGAGCCAGCCCCCCCCGGGGGGAGCCACCCCGCAACTCCCAACAGTCACAATGGCAGCTAGCGGGCCAGCCGAGGGGCTGGCCTGGACCTGACGTGCAGGACAGCTGTCACAGACAAGGCCGGCAGGAGGGCCCACCTGCAGGGCGGCCCAGACTCGCCCGCAATTTGGCCTGTCCCGTAAGTCGCATCCACATGCCACTAATGCCATCCAGATGAATCCCCGCGTCACCAGTCCGGCCCTTCCAGACCTTTGTTCTCCTCCTGGTTCATCCAGGGATTAGCCACAGCTGCCCTATAAAGTCCTTCTCAGGGGCCTGGTGGGCGGGACACGGGAGCCCGATTACCTCTTCAAAGGGACAGCCAGTTTTCACTGTTTGCAGTTCCTTTCTTCCAGAGCCTTCCCTCCGCGTTCAGAGCCAGGCCGAGCGCACAGCCAGGCTGCACAAAATCCATCCTCCCCATCAAAGGCAACCGCGCGAGGAACGACTGAGGCCAGCACTCCGGCTCCTCAGCACTGGCCCAGCTGTTCCGTTGTCACTGGGTATAATTTCTGGGAAACGTCACCACTGCTAGAAGCATGTCCTGTTGCTGCCCTAGCCTGGTTTATTCCTCCCCAGACCATCCCTCCCACCTGGAAACTGGAAAGTAAACACAGTCCCTGGTCCCTCAGCGGTTCCCCTGGAAGCTCCGGGGATCCTCCGTGACCGTCAGCACGAAGCCTGTTGCCTGATTCAAAGCATGGTCCTGAGGGGCACAGCAGAGGAACAGCTGTTGGGCACACATACCGAGCTGGCCCAGGAACCTGGAACAGAGCCAGCACTCCGCAGGCGCTCGCAGCAAACTCCGGGACCCCAGAGCGAGGGCCGAGAGGCCACAGCAGGAACTTGGAGGCAAGGCCCCTAGCATGCTTGGGCCACCTCCAAAATGTTCACACCTGTGTCTGGGGTGTGTCCCCACTGAAAAGAATGCTAGAGTCCGAGAAGCCAGCACGACACTCACCTGGGGCATCCCCACTGCGGGGAGAAGACACGCTGAGCTTACGTGAAGGACGGTCTCCACGTCCATGCATGTCAGCAGCGTCTCCCCACTGCCCCCGAGGCAGGGGTGGAGGGGTGCCCGGCACAAACCCCGCAGCTAGGGTCAGCCCTGGATGTGTGGGAGGTGGCAGCGATGGGCTCCGCCGGGGTCCGCATTCCCAAAGTGTGTGCCACCAGAGCCAAGGCGGGGAAAGAAAGGGACCCTCAGGCATGTAGTTTGAGAACACGGACACACCTGCATTTCCCAAGTCCACTTGATCAAAGATTCCCAAATTCTAATTCTGCAGCGTCTCTCTTCACACTTTCCGGGGATTAGCTCCAAACAGGTAACACACTCGGCGCGCGCGTTCCTGGTCTGCCTGCGTGGCCCCGTGCAGATGAAGACTCCGTCCCTGACTCCGGGCCCTCCCTCTCCTCACGCTACCATGACGGACCGTCTTCCTTGGTCGGTAACCCTTGAAACCGCGCTCCTACCTCTCCGCAGCCTCACACCTCTTGACTTCTGTCCCTTCTACTTAGTGGTTACCAAGAGGATAACGTTTAGATTCTGTCTGGAAACCTGACGCTGTCTTAGGGCTTTGTCTGAGGATTGGTTCTAAAAGTGGAAAGTCAAAACCCACCCATGTGCCACATGACCTTGAGCAAGGTACCGTCCCCCTGGACCTCAGCTTCTCATCCACGAAGGGGGACCATGCCACATACCTCCAAATACTCTTGGGGGACAAACAACCTTTCACCCGTCATCGGGAAAATGACAGTCAAAGCCAGGGGAACCCCAGCGTGGCTACGGTCGGGATAAAGGGCGTGGAACGTTACAGCGGCCAAGGCCGTGCAGAGAGAACACGCGCTGCCACGGACAGACAGCGCGGAGCGGGGCACGCCGCGGACCACTCTGACGGCGCGTTCGTGAACCACGCGTAAAACCCCCATGTGGCCCAGCAGTTCCGCTCCTCCGTGTGCTCCCCGGAGAACTAACAACAGGCGCAGACAAACTCGCTCGTGGTGCCCTTGACAGCCTCGCTCGCGGCAGCCAAAAGGGGGAAACAACGCAAATGCCCATTAACAGACGGGTGCGCAGTGTGCGGTCCGTCCGTACGACCCGTGTCACTCGGCCACAAAAACGAAACGAAGACAGGTGCCACCGTGTGGACAAATTCCAAAAACAACACGCTGCGTGAAGAAGCCAGGCAGGGAAGGCTGCGCGCCGAAGGACCACACTCGCATGAAACCTCCGTGACAGCCAGCCCCACGGGGACCACAGGGACCGCAGGAGATCCGTGGGTGCTGGGGGCTGGGGGGGGGGGGGGGAGACCAGGACTGGCTGCTTAATGGGCACGGGGTCTCGGATGACGAAAACGTTCTGGAACGGGGCAGCGGTGGTGGCTGCTGTGGTTCAGCTCTGTGAACGTGGGCAAGGCCGCTGAATGGCACACTTTAAAATGGTTAAAACGGCCATCGTGGGTCACGTGTGTTCCCACAGTAAACGGCCACAGCACCCCACCATGGGAGCACACGGAGCCACGCCTGTTACTGTTCGGCAGCGTCAGCCAACACACGTCCCTAGGCCCCCAGCTGCTCCCAGGGATGGGTGGGGTCCATGGGGCGAAGCCTTCTTGGTTGACCCCAAGGAAAACAAGGGTCATGCCTTCAGGCTCAGAGGCTCGAGAGAAACTCCCTTTAGCAACAGGGTCATCTGTAGGGAATCCGGCAGGAACTGGCCACTCGGACAGCGACTTGGGCGGGAGAGGCACCTACCCAGCCCGGAGTCCCCTTCCAGGAGCGTGGCAGGAAACCCTGCGACCCAGGCGCACGTCGGTCTCCTTGCTCCCGCCCTCCCCTGGCAAGCTGCCTGGTGGGGGGCTTCCCCCAAAGCCAAGAGAGGAGCAAAGTTTACCCCCAGGTGGGGTGGTCCATAAGCAGTAATGTGACCAGCACTGAGGGGAGGCGTCCACACCGAGGACGGGCACATACGCCGGGGACTTCCCTGCTATGGGGACGAATCGAACGACTGTCCCGAGAGCACCTCCAAAAAGTACACCTACGAGCAAAGAGCAAGTTGCCAAAGAACACATCTGGACATCGCTTAAATTAATCACACGGACTCACACAGAACAGGATGATGCACCGTTCCGGGAGACGTCCACCTGGCAAGAGAAAACGCTTGGGAACGCGTCACCAGATTCAGAATGGTGGTCACCTGGCTGCCACCACGTTGGTAAGATTTTCTGTCTTATGCTGCGTGGTGGGCATGTGCGTGTGAGTTTTCACTAAGATTTTGTGTTTCGAGGGACACCTGGGTGGCTCTGTTGGTTAAGCAACCGACACTCTTGATTTTGGCTCAGGTCACGATCTCAGGGTCATGAGACCGAGCCCCGCGTCGGCCTCCGTGCTCAGTGTGGGGACTGTTGGGATTCTCTCTCCCTCTGCCCGCCCCCTGGCTCGCACACACACACATACACACACACACACAGGAGTGCACACGCTCCCTCTCTCTTTCTCTAAAAAAATAAAATCTTAAAAAAAACCCAGCAGAGCAAAGGCGTCCGTCCGCTGCCTGCCTGGTACACGTCACGGCTCCAGGGGCTCTGGGCCCACCGGGCTGTGCCAGGCAGCACAACCTTCATCAAACAGCTTCGGGAACCAGCGCCCACCGGTGGGGAGGACTCACCTCGATTTTGTCCGTCTTGGCGTCTCCCCAGTACAGCTTTCCCTCCTGCAGGTCCAGGGCCAAGCCGTTGGGCCACCCGAGGGACGTGTTCACCAGGACGTGCCGCTCCTGCCCATCCAGGTTGGCGCGCTCGATTTTGGGGTTCTCCCCCCAGTCTGTCCAGTACATGAGGCTGGAGAGAAAGCACATGTCCTTGACGCTGTCCGTCCCGTCCCCACCGCACGCCCAGGGCTGAGGACCACGCTCTCCCTATCCTGAAGGTTGCTCACGCAGTGCTGGCTCCCTGCCCACATGAGCGCCAAGTCCCCCACATGCGGGACCAGGGGCTCCATAGGAAACGGGGTTGCCCACAGCATGGGCTTCACGACCCGGCATCCTGGGACTAGAAGGGGGCAAGTGGGACCCGTCTCCTCTCCTGCAGGTGGGTGGACGGCAGATGTGCTGGGAGACCCATGGGCCGTAGGGGTCGAGCACTGGGCAGGGGGCCCACGTGGAACGGAACCTTCCTCAAAGAGCCGAAGGGCTCCTGTGCACAAAGCGCAGGCTCCACGGGCAGACAGGCCACGAGGCCCAGCTCTGCCAGCAGGCACCTTGAGCGGGTCACTGTGGGTTCTGCGCCTCTGAGCAGCACCTGACAGCCCCTGCCAGGGACCACGGTGACAACCGCTGTGGCTCTGCTAGTCCCCACAAGGCACAGCGCCCAGGTCTCCCTTCTGTCCTTCCAGCTCCTCCTCCAGGCTGTCACCGGGATACCATGCGGCATCCTGCACGGAGGGCCAGAGGCTCCCCCTGCAGCCCCGGCTCCACCCGCCAAGAGCTCCAACTCTTCCTCCTCCCCCCGCCACTCTCCTGTTGTTGGTCATGAGCCCCCAGGAAGGGGGCTGCTACCTTGCTCTGAGCTGCAGAGGTTCTCGGAAAGGCTCCTACATCGATGGACAAGCTGTTTTCACAGAGTCCCATAATGGAAAGTTGGAGCCACACTGCCTGGTCTGATCCCAGCATCCTGCTATGTGACCTTAGGTGAGTCCCTTAACCTCTCTGGGCTTCAGCTTCCTCTACTATACAACTGTACCCATCTCCGGGGGAGAGAGGAGGAGGTAAAGATTCACCGTGTGCAATGCTCAGAAAAGGTCCAGCCCGTACGTCGTTAAGTACATCCCATCATCAGCCTAGAAACCACCCTGGTGAACCATTCCATTTCATAGGTGAGAAGGGTGAGGCCCCTGGAAAGCAATGACTCCCCCCAGCTCTCCAGGCCCTGTACACACGTACACGATGTCATAGCATCGCAAAGTCTGGGCCCTGGACCAGCAGTAGCATCCCCGGGGGGAGCTTGTGAGAAATTCAGGTTCCCAGGCCCCGCCCCAGACCTCCTGAATCAGAACTCCGGGGAGGGGCCCAGACACCTACATCTTAACAAGCCACCTCTGGGGCATTCTGATGCCGGCAAAAGTTCCAGAACCACTAGTATCTCTCACTTCTGACGGCCTGGCTTCCAGCCCCCCCACCAGGTAGGAGGTCCAATCCCCCCCCACACACACGCTTACCCCATCACAGGGTGCAGCACAATGGCCCGGGGCTCGTCCAGGTCCTCGGACACCAGGATCTTGCGGGAGGTGCCATTGAGACGTGTCACCTCGATGCGGTCAGTGCCCGTGTCCGTCCAGTAGAGGTTGCGGGCCACCCAGTCGACTGCGATGCCATCGGGGTCGTTGATCTCGGTGTTGACCAGCGTCTGTGCCCCTGACCCGTCCAGGTACGCCCTGCGGATGGCCCGCACCTCGTCGTCTGTCCAGTAGACATAGCCCTCCAGCGGGTCGTAGTCGATGGCAATGGCATGTCGGATATCATCAACCTGCAGCACGATGTCAGTGAAGTCTGGCGTGTCCAGCGAGATCCTCCGCAGGTCCGTCCGCCGGGCCAGCAGCAGCACCTCCTCGGCCCCTGTGGGAGCGCATGAGGTGGGGTCAGAGGCCGGCAGCAGGACAGCGGACCAGGCCTGCACTGGGCATGGCAGGGAGGGGCTCAGCCAGCCCCCGGGGTCAGAGCTTCCGCGCAGCCACCAGTGACTGTAGGTAACACTCGCTGTGACCCTCCTCCGTGGTCACTAGCTCATCCTCGTGAGGGCTCTAGGAGACCAGCACTGTTTGTATCATCACAGTATCGAGGAGACCATGTAGGCACAGAGAGGTCAAGCAACCAGCCGAAAGCCACACAGCCACCTGACCTCCACCACCATGGAAGAGCTGCTTCACACTCAGTGTCCCTTCACCCCTGCAAGCTCCTTTCCTGGCCACAAACCAGTTCCAGATGCAGGTCCCACGGAAGCACTGGGCTCCAGACCGCCACTGGCAGCCACACTTCTCAAAGTCCCCACTGGGCCGCACCTTCCACGTGCTCCCCCTTCATGGCTCAGGTCAGATGCCACTTCCTTATGAGGCCCCCCCACCCCGCTCACCCCTCCAAGGCAGCTTCATACCACCTAACGGCACACATCACTGCACGGTCTGATTCCTTCCCACATGACTCTCTCACTGACGAGGGCAAGCACCAGGGGACGGGTGCCCCGGGCTCCCTCTGCCACCCCAGCCGAGTTAACATCTCGACTCCATCCTGGACCCTCCCTGCTGGGATTTGTTGGAACTTCCAGGACAAACAGCACAGGGAGCCTCACGGCACTCCCCAACCCTGACCGGGACACCCCTGGAGGCTGTGTGCCCTCCCCCAGAGCTGGGTCCTTGTCCCCTCATTCATTCTGGCCCTTCTGGTCTGAAGGACTCGCAGAACCAAGTTTAGGCCCAGAGACCCCTTCTGGAACTTTGGGACCACTTGCCCGGTCTGATGAAAGGCCCAGAATGGGGAAGGACCCGCCTCAAGTTATGTAGCAACACAGGATGGGGACAGGGACAGAACCAGCCGGGCACATCCGTCAACCTCAGGCCCCCAGGCCCAGCTCTGCAGGCAGCTGCCTGGTCAAGCCACAGCCCTCAGACAGCAGACTCTCTCCGGCGCCTGGTGCCAACTTCTTGCCCCAGTGGCAGAGCCCTCGGAGCCCAGTGCCTCGCAGAGTCCCCCCGGGGTCCCTGACCTGCATTTCAAGTAAGGGTGGGATGGGGATCCTCATGGTCTCACTCCAAGGTGCACAGCTCATCACCCAATTCCTCCACTAGAGGGCGACACACGACAGCAATAGTTTTCTGAGCCCAGGGCTGGGAAACTGAGGCAGGCAGTGCCCAGAAGGCACCCCAAGTGCGTGACTGCTTTGGAAACTCCGATACCCAAATTCAGATTTGGCCCTGATATGGTGTGCATTGGAAGGAGGGGAGGGGAACTCTGAATTTTAACAAATTGTCTTCCTCGGAGCTCTATTCCCAAAATGTTCTGTTGACATCTGACCTGTCCTTCAAGGCCCAGGTCCCACACCTCCCCCTCCTCCTCCAGGAAGCTTTCCTACCACCCTTACACCAATGGATGGGCTGGCCACACACACACACACACACACACACACACACACACACACACACACACTTCATGGGCACCACACTTAATGTTTCACTGGGATTCGTGCACATGCCCCCTCGGCTCTCTGCAGACCCTGGGCCACACCCAGGGCAGGTGCTGACATCCTTAGACAAGCGGGGAGAACGCAGGGCAGTCAGGCAGAGAACCTGACTCTGGACAGGTCTCTAACCTTCTCCGGGCTCTGGTCTCCCCATTTACAGTGAAAAATCAGCCCAACCTGCTGGTGTTGTGAGTTTCTATCTGGCTCTGACATCAAGGGAACCATAAAACCAAACTCCGGGAAAGGCTCTGGCTTCATCTCCCATGATGGAGGGACAGGGGATGCCCCTCCAGGGCACGGCCAGGAAGAACCCCGTCCCAAGAGGGTGTCTACAGACCCATCCGAAGAGGCTGTCGGGCTCCCGAGTGGAGGCCAGGGCAGCTCACCATGCAAGGCGGAAGGGTGTGTGTCAAACCCCACTTTACCTCAAGCAGTACTTCCTCCCCAGAGAAAACACTGGTCCCCGAGGGGAACCAACGCTCTGTCCCAAAATACATTTTTTTTTAAGATTTTTTTTTTTTAACTTGAGAGAGAAAGAGCATGCGTGGGAGGGAGGGGCAGAGGGCGAGGGAGAGGGAATTCCAAGCAGACTGCTTGCTGAGCACGGAGCCTGAAATGGGGCTCAATCTCACGACCCTGAGATCATGACCTGAGCCAAAATCAAGAGTCGGACGCCTGACTGACTGAGCCACCCGGGTGCCCCACAAAATACCTCTAGCACCTGTTTCCCCATCCCTGTACCTGGGGTCCTCCAGACACAATCACCTAAAATAGTGTGAGCCTCACGCCATCCCAGAGGTATGACTATGCCCCATTTTACTGATGAGGAACTGAAGGCACAGAGAGGTTAAGCTCCCCGCGCAAGGGCCCACAGGAGCTAGTGGGGAAAAAAGGTCCCGCAAACACTTGGCTCTCACCAGATGGCACGCAGGAAGCCCGGTGCTGGTACGCCGCCGGCCAGCTGCCTCGGCCCCCCAACCAGGTCTCTCTGCGACAGCTACTTTAGACCAGGAACTGGGGGTAGGGGTGGACAGGCACAGGATCCCCCCGGCCCCGCCGGTGCTCCTGGGGTCACACACACAGGGCAGAGCCCTTCAGGGAGGAAGAGCGTCCGTGAACGGGTGCTAGGAAGGAGAGCCGGAGTTACAGGTGGGCCTGTAAGGGACCAGCTGAGACGGGAGAATCCTGGCCTCCGGCTCCAAGAACCTCAGATTTGTGCAGCTGTGAGCGTGTACTAGACTCCGGCAGAACGTCCCCGAAGGGCACAGAGCCATCGGGGACCCCAGCCCTCCATTAACCAGGTCAATACAAAGCCTCCAGCACACCCCACGGCCAGGGAACCCCATTTTCAGCGTCTCTAAGTCTCTATGACTAAGGCAGTAATTAAATGCCAGGATAAATCTGTAGGTGATAATTGACTCTGGCGGGGGGGGGGATGTCTGACACCCCTTGGGCTGCAGAGCCTTTGAAGTTTTTATTTGAGCTTGGCCTGGAAGACGGGGACCTGCGGATGAGAGCCCCAGCCTGGCCCGCTGCCTGAAGCACGGAGGACCGGAGCTGTCTGTCCAGGACCAGGCCGGCGGTGGGGGGGGGGGGGGGGGGCAGCTGCAGAGAGAGAACTCCCTGCCTGGGCTCCGCGGGCCACTCACCGAGGCTCCCGCTTCCGGGGGACCTCCAGGGCTGTTTGCACCCGGCCTCGGGCCCCCAGGTGGGTGTCGGGCACTGGGCCCGGCCGGGAGGAGGGGAGGCCACCCCCTTCCCTGGGACCAGACACGGATTCTGGGTAGGGGTTTGTCTAAACACCAGGGAAGTAAATTGGTTAGAAACTAACAGTTGGCCAAATGGCTTTCTTTGGGGTTGTTCGAACAAACAGCCTGCCCCACAGGGCTGCCAAGGAAAGTGAAACCTTCCCCTTGCCGGCTGGGCAGCCGTCCCTGGAGCCTCCTTCGGGCGGACTCCTGACCTCTCCCTTTCCTCCCTGCACGCACAAGCGCAGGAAAGAAGGGCAGCGCCCCTGTCCTGGGGCCAAGAGCAGGGCACGGACCACAGGCCCGGCCAGGGCACAGCCTTCCTGGCAGCGGGCGTTCTCAAAATGCAAAAGCAGACCCGAGGGATGACCCAATGTCACAGGCGTGGCGAGTTCAACACCATCCCTGCCTGCCAACGTCCCTCAGGACCAAGCTGACTTCCATCGCAGGGCACCGTCCCAGGGGCTACGGGAGCAGGCGGGATGCAGGAGAAAGTCGCCGTAAAACACCAGCGCCAACGGGGAGCGGGGGGCCTCGTAACGGCAGAAACGGACTCCACGGTTCTGGAGGCCAGAAGTAAACGCCCCAGGTGCTGGCAGGCACAGGCTCCCCCGAAGGCTCTGGAGATGTCCTGGGCTCTTTCAGCTTCTGGTGGTTACCAGCAGGCCCCAGATGTTTCTTGGCCTGTGTTTTCACCACTCCAACCCCTGCCTGTCTTCACACGGCCTCCTCTCCTGCGTCTCTGGGTCTCTATTTCCTTCTTATAAAGGTCACTAGACATTGGACTCAGGGCCCACCCAACTCCAGGAGGACCTTATCTTAACTTGGTTATACCTGCAGAGACCCTGTTTACGAGATAGGGCCCATTCACAGGTTCCGGGGCCTCAACACATCTTTTTGGGGGACACGACGCACCCCACAAGCGGAGGGGAGCAGAGGTGAGAGGAAAGGTTCTGTGGAAGGACAGGCAGGTCCAAGGGCCAGGGGGACCTCCGGAGCACACAGGGTCACTGCTGCAGCCGGGATGGGCAGGAATGGGGCTGGCCCACGTGCGCCGTGCACACTGGACGCTGGGACAGCACTGAGCCCGTCGCCGTCTACAGGGCAGCCTCGTGCAAACAGCACGCTCTCCGTGCAGCAGGGGCCCAGCCACAAGACAAACAAGAGCCTCCCCGAACAAAAGCCTGGCAGGAAACACACACAAATGTCCCCAGTGGCTATCTTTGGCCCATTCCCGGCCTTCCTTCTGGTCTCCGGCGGGGTCTGCACACGTGTGCTGCAAGGGACCTGCCTCTGTGGGCCAGGCTTCATGTGGGGACACCAAAATTCGAATTCCCTATCCTTTTCCCACGTCACAAAACATTCTTCTTGTGGGTCTCTTTTCAACTTTGCAAAAACAGTCGCACAAAAGCAGGTAGCAAGCCATGTGGCCCTCCAGCCGGGCGAGGCTGTGGGTCCCAGGCCCTCACGTGTGCCTGTCAAAACAGGCGACGGCTCGTCCTAATTACAGCGGAAGCCGTGTCAGGAGGGCGAGCGGGGTCACGGGAACTCTCGGGAGCCCCTGCTCGATTTTCCCGAAACCTAAAACAGCCATACAAGGCAAAGTCTATGCCTCATTTAAGTTCACTGAGAGGCGTCCAAGTCAAGGAAAAAACCACCCAGACCTCGGCAACAACCAGGAGAGACGGGTGACCTGAAGAAGATTCCAGAGGGAAAGGCCAGCCGCTCAGTGGGGCTGTGGCAGGGCCCCCGCCTCCCGGAGGACTGTGCCCGGCCCGCGCTTCCTGGACGGCGGCGTGGCTCGGGGACCCCGTGACCCGCCAGTTTCCCCTCTGCAAGCCCAGCTCGAAGCAGCCGCTGGACACACAGGCGGGTTCCTGGCTGGGGAGGGTCACCGTGGCCTCGCGATCACAGCAAAACCCAAACCCGCAGAAAAAGGCCTGCGGCACCGTCCATACCCCACAACCCAAGAGCAGCGAAAAGGGCCCGCGAGAGCACCTGGCTCCGTGGCAGGGCTGGGGGAGGAAACGCCCGGCAGGCGGTGGAGGAGGTCGGGCACGGCGGGGCCCCCACGCGATAAGGGCCTCGTGCCAACCCAGATCTGAACGCAAGCAGAGGGGACAGGAGAGCGTCACCTCGGGGCGGCCACATCGTGGGTGGCTTTTATTTTCTGTTATTTTGTGGGATGCTGTCCTTTCAAGGGTGATCACGAATGTTACTTTTCAACCAGAAAACATCAAGACTTTAAAACACGGTGCCCGGGCTGATGTGGAGAGGCCTCGTGGTTCTGGCGATGGGGGGAGGGGCTGGGCTCTGGGGACAACGAGGCTATCTGACCAGGCGACCAGCGGGAATGGAGTGGCCACGCAGGGCTGACCTATTTGGCCTGAGCCAAGTGGGAGGGAAGAACCAGGAGGAGGGACGGGGGGGCAGTGGGAGCTACAGTCCCTCCCCCGTAGCCCAGGAGGAGAGCCCCCTGCCAGGTGGTCCAGCGGGGAAACCTGGAAGATCTTACGGTTCATCCCCTCTGCTCCCCAACATGGGAAAAGATTTTTCACAATGAGCAAAACCACACGTTCCAGGATGTGGACTGACCACATCAACAGAGGAGAGAGGCAGCGGCCCCAAGCCCCGCGTTCCCCCCACCCCGGCACCCAGCATCAGGGCCTGGCCTTTCCAGCAGGCAGAGAGGACATCACAACTGTCCCCACTGAACCAACTGCATCTCCAAGAGAGGATGGGCCCCCACCCGGAGGCTCACACCACCCCAGTCGGTCCTTCTACCGACTTCTTTTCCTTGTGCTGGACTCTGGATGCTGAGCCTCCTGCCTCCCTTCGGCCCCAACCCCCCTCCCTACCCCCCACCCCGGACTTCGCACGGGCAGAGCCGGGTCCCAGCACAGCCCGCCCTCCGCGCTACTGTCTCTGAGGCCATAAACAGCTTCACAGCTGGTCAGCAGCCAACTTATTTTTGTTTTTCAGCAATTGATTAAATTTCCCCATGGCCCCCTGGGGTAAGCTGTTGGACAGGCGCTGAGACCACAGCCCGGCGCCCTGGCCCAGAAGGCCGTGCCGAGTGACCACAGGGGAAGTGGCTGGGCCAGGCACTGGCTCCACTGGAAACCAGAGGCCCGAGCAGCTGTCTGTCTGCGCGACCCACCCCGGGCCTCCCATGAGCCCGTGGGAGGCTGTCGCCTCGGCCTGGAGTCCGGGCCTCCATCTGCACAGCAATAAAATGGGGGAGTTACTCCTCTGCCTTGAGGCCTGGGGCGTCCAGGGCAGCAAGGTCAGTGCCAGCCTCACGGCTCCCTTGTTCTCCCACAGACAGGGGTCAGCCATGGTCCTCTGCCACCTGCCCTTACCCTGCCCCTCAGGGACTGCTCGCCACCCAGCCCGAAGGTCACGCCCAACGGCAGCCCCCAGCCGTATTTCCTCACTGAGCCACCTGGGTGAGCAACTTGACCTCCGTTTCCTCACAGGTAAGAATCAGGAGTGGCTAAGGCTCCCCAGGGAGGCTGGGAGGTCCTGTGACAGTCAGTGAGCCTCTGAGCCCAAGGCCACAGCCCCAGCACAGGTCCCCCTCCCAGTGGCACAGAGCACGCCCCGGGGACCTGCCTCAGGCCACATTCTCTTTGAGCTACAGCCGCAGAGATGCGCCCTGAAGGCTCACGACCCCGCCCAGAGGGCCTTGAGAGACTCGTGAACAAAGGACAGCTGATTGGACCAATTAAAGGTGGGCGACTGGGAGCCTGAAACAGGGGAACGTGGGGTCGATGACATGAAACAGTTGGGGACCCACAGGGAGAAGGCCCGGTCCCACCTCTCCGGGCATGTGGCTCAGGTCTTTCAAAACAACCACACAGAGCGTGCCCGGCTAGCTCAGGGGGTTTTGTCTGCCTTCCGCTCAGGTTGTGAGCCCAGAGTCCTGGGATTGAGTCCCGCATTAAGGCCTTCTCCCCTTTCCCCTTGCTCACGCTCTCCCTCACTCTCTCAAATAAATAAAATCTTACAAAAAAAGGAAAAAAAAAGCACACAGACTGCCTTCCCGAGCCCAGGCACACTGCAGGTGTCCCGTAGTCCTTCCTCTGATGACATCCTGTCCTGCAGCTCCTGGAGGTGGTGGCAGCCACGCCCCCTCTGCACAGCCCAGGAAAGCTCCCCCGGGGCAGGCTGCTTGGTCCAAATCCTGCCTCCATCCCTTCCTCTGGGGCCTTGAGTAAGCTCTGGCCACCCAAACCTCCAAAGCAGGCCGGCCCCAACCCCTTGGACCAGCTCCCGTGAGGCCCGGGTGTTACTGGGCACCGTAAACCAGCAGCGAGGCCAAAACCACGGAGGTTGGGGGTGAAGGGGGGTTCCAGGGTTCGTGTGGTTTACCCTAACTCAAGGGCACTGCACCATACCGGGTTTTGTTTGGTTTGGTTGTTTTAAAGTAGGCTCCACGCCTAGTACAGGGCCCGACGTGGGGCTTGAACTCACAACCCTGAGATCAGGACCTGAGGTGAGAGGTCAAGTCGGATGCTTAGCCGACAGAGCCAGCCAGCCTGGCGCCCCAGCACCTCATGGTTTATAAGGTTCATTAGGAGACATGAGCCTGTTGGACGCTCCTAGGTCAGTGAGACGGGAAGACCCTGCATGTCACCAGGTCACAGCCAATCAGATCCCGATTCTGAGTAGCAGGAAGGGAACAAGGGTGCAGTCAGCCAAGTCAGGCCCGGCCCCAGGACGACCAAAAAACCTCAGCGCTTGCACAGCAGATGCTCTGGAAGTCACCTCGTCCACTCTCCCAGCATTCTTCCCGGGCCTGACACTGGTCCCGTGGGAAGCCAGGATCCCTCCCGTGCAGGGGACAAGGGAGCAAATCATAACGCATCTCCCGGAGGGGCGGCGGGCGTCTGAGGACACGCCAGAGGCCCGGGCGTCGGCCCAGCACACGCGAGCCACCAGCTCACTGCCTCCGGGGCTCTGCAAACTGGAGAGGGTAAGCGCGCCGGGCCACGGTCCATGGAGCCAAGACAGAGGACCTGCAGCCATCCCCAAAGCCAGAGCGGGCACGAGGGGCACGAGGGGCACGTGGCGGGCAGGGCTGGGCCAGGTGAGGCCTTTCTCCCGAAGCCGATGGCTTCACCAAGGGCCTGGACCTCGAGCCCAGAACCTTGACTCCGCAGACGACAGAAGCTGCCTGAGCTCTAGGGCCGGGCTGGAGCTGGACCTGGCTGGGCCAGCAAGGGGGACACTGCACAGGCTGCGGGTGGGGCCCGGGGCCAGCGCGGGGAGTGGCTGCGGCGTCGCTCTCCATCGGGGGACACGGGGCACCCGGGAGGCGCCACCCGGTCTCGCCGGGCCCTGGGATGACAGTTTTCTCTTTCTAAGAATAGGGCGTGCTCCCCTCTCCTCTTTTATTAGATTTAGAAGTTAGTCTTCGGGCTCAGACACAAAGGAGCACACGCCGTGCGGTTCCGTCTCTGGGGCGCTGCAGAACAGCCAGGCTAACCCACGGTGACGGAAGTCAGGCCGGGGCTGCCCCGGCGGGCGGGGGCGGTGCCGCAGCGGGCCCCCGGGAGCGCTCCGGGAGCTCCGGACGGGGGTGGGAGCGAGGCAGACGTGCGTGACCGTCCCAGCGAATCACAGTGGACACTTAGACTCTGCGTTTTACTGCCTGCAAGTTGCACCTCCATTTCCCGAAGAAAACGAAAAAAAAAAAAGTTAGTGCCTGGACTTGTGACACCATTTCCTGGGACTGTGCAATCTGATTTCCTTGCTATTAAAAACTCGTGGTCCGCGGCTGAGAACAGCAGCTGCCTTCTGTTTGTAGAGTCAACGCCAATCATGGCCCGGGCGGCGGCGGCCCCGGCCACAAGGGCCTCCTTTCTTTTCCCTTTGACCTACTTCCCCGATAAGTGACAAGACAGCCAGACTGGGAACAAACGCGCCCCTTACTCCTCAGCCCCGAGCCTCCGCTAATCCACCCAGAGAGACGGACGGACGTGAGGGGCTTTGCGACATCGGCCCAGTTGTCAGTCTGCCCGTCAGACCCGACAGTGACGCCTCTGTTCCCCCACCCCTACCCCCCACCTCAGCCCCCACATCCCCTCGTCCTTTTGTTTCCTGTTCCTGCGAACATCTGTTAAAACTACTTCTTGGTGAGGTGCGGCAGGGAGACCCGTAAATCACGAAGCCCGAGCCTCCCACCCACCCCAACACGCAGCCACGGCGGAGGGCACAAAATGGGGTGGCAGCCTGCCCCATCCCCTCCCCCCCGGGGCAGTGAAGCCACGTGCCCTGGACACAGCCCCAGCAAGTCACCTGCCCAGGTCATTCAGCCCCGAGCAGGGCACACACCGCCCAGAAGCCCCTGGCGGGGAGGAATGCTCAGGAACAAAAGTCACAACAGGGGCTCATTCCACAAGGAGCCGCTGCTGGAGCAGGGGAGCCACGGGCTTGCTCGGGTGACGGTGGGAACTCCCAAATAAGGCCCCCGCTACTGCTGTTTTTAGCCCATCCCACATAATTGGAAAAACATGGGGAAAACCAAAGCCAGCTGGGCGCCTCCATTGGCCAGGCTGCTGGGGAGGGCTGGGGGAGGCCGGCGCTGGAGGTCGCATGGTGCGTGGGATCGCAGCCTGGCCCAGGCACCCTCCCCCACTGGCTCTGGGGACAAGAGTCACTCAGGCTCCCAGGGTCTCACCAAGTCCCCCAGGCAGACCCCCAGAGCTGGGGCCCAGGAGGGGGCCACTTGCTCTGCCATTCTTCCCAGTCTCAGAGCCTACAGGACCCCCAGGGGGCCACATCATGAGGGTCTGGGGGACCATGAGACACTGCACCCTGCGGCGAGTGGCTGTCCCCCGCCCACAGGGCCAGAGAACACAAGACACTGCTGATTCAAAGGAAGAGAGTCCAGATCTGCTGTCCTGTCTGTGTGGCCCCCACCAGGCACTGGAAAGCAGGCTCTCATCTGACTCCCCAGCCGCGGGGAAGAAAGTCTTCCTGCTCGTGCATCTCACGGGTGAGGCCACACTCTGCGCCAGTGCAATCCTCTGCTTCTACCGGGCAGTGTGCAGGCCCTTGGCTGTCACACCCCCCCGTTCACTAGGGTCTGAGCATCACGGCCACCGCAGCCCCCTCCTTGGGGGAAGGCCCCCGCTCCCTGCACAGGGCAGGCTTTCATCTATCTGCTCAAAAGCAGGGCAAAATAGGGCCCGTGCATATCACGAAAATTTCTTCCGATTTAACTCCACAGCATAAATGGTCAGACGCCCAGAGTGAAAGCCCCAGGAACCCACAAGTCATGCCTGAGGCCACGGCTTCAGGTACTGAGATGCTACCCGCCGTGCAGAGGGTTCCCCCAACTGCAACACATCAGCCTGCCTTGGGCAGGTGTCAAGGGCAGACTCAGCCCTCCGCCTTCCACGCCTGCCCCTTGTCCTGGACGCTCTGATTTGCTGGGGCTGGGCCACCTGGATGTGACGTCAGGCTCCGAGTGATTCTGACACATCCAGACCCCCACCTCAAACCCCAGTCCCGCCTGGCCTGATGCTGGCCTTCACCCCTGAAAAGGTGAAAAGGAGCCACGTGCCCAGTGCACTCAGGACACCCACCTCACTCTTCTGCCCACTTCCCACCGGCTGTGTGAGGAGAGCTCCCCACCCCACCTATACCCCCTCAAACCTCCTCTTGCCACCACCCAGCCTCATCAGCTGCTTCTGATTTCAAGCATTCAGGGAAGAATTCCTCTTCTGACACCAAATGAGACTGCCTGCCTGGCTCCAAGTTCAAGTTCAAATTGAAGCACAGCTCCTATTTGCTGGGCAGCCAGGCCGTCCTCCCAAGAATCAGGTACTTTTTCCAAGTGAAGCAACTGGAAGCACAGAGAGGCTGGGTTATTTTCCCAAGACCACACAGCCAGGATGTGAGTGCCAGTATCATAAAACAGTAACTAGACATACAAAGCCATCACCTGACTGGAAATGCTCTAAATTCTGGGTCTCCCTGAGACTGAATTTCCTCACCACCCCCAAAACTCTCCAGCGGACTCAGCTACAGATCAAAGTCACGTTCGATGCCACAAATGTCGCCTCTGACACCACCCCTTTCAGAACAGTGGAAGTTGGGACCCTCCATTTCTCTCTTCCAAAGGCCTTTCCTCTAGACCAGAACCTCCTGGCCCTCAATGTGCGGCATCAGTATTCACCCCTAAAGGCCCAGACCACACCCATTCCATGGCCCAGGGGAGGTCCTCCTGGGCTGACCCTGCATCCCATCCTCCCCGTGGCCACCAGGAAGCCCCTCCCCATTGCCAGCAGCGTCCACATGCTCTGCTCAGTGCCGGCCAGCGAGGGGCCCTGCACCAGGATCCCGCACGCTGGGCCCTCTGAGCTCCGCTCAGCGCGGGCAATCAGCAGGCTTCCTCTGTCTTACCCTTGTGTTGCCGGCTACGCTCTCCAGGCCACTTTCACAATAGCCTGCACAACGTCAGCGGTCAAAATCCACACTCCGCGTGTAATTTACACCCGCCGACAGGCACAACTACGCACACCCATGCACGCGGGCAGCCTGGAGGGCCAGGCGAGGAAACGAAAACACCCAGTGTCTTCGTCAAACATTTTCCTTTAATGTGACATTCTGAGGCCAGGAATAAAACCTGGAGGACAGGAGATCTGCACCCTAAAGCATGAGTTGTCATGTGCTGTAAAATCCCAATACCTAGGCCCCCACTCGCGGCCGTCTCTGACCGTGACTGTCGCCCAAACAGAAGGAAAGCCCCTGAAGGAGAACCCATTCCTCGCTCATGCCCCGGTCCCTCTGGATTAAGAAACATGCACAGATATCCCCCACATTTCCACCCCGAATTTCCAGAAAGCCACCTTGGTGGCAAACCCTTGCAATGTTCTCAGAAGCTCCTGGATTTCTTCTCAACTCAACCCAAAACTTCTAGGAAACTCTCTTTGTCCCTTCCCACCCCAACTTCTAGTGACTCCGGGGAAGAAAGCCACAGAAGCCCCACGCAGTCCCCAGAACCAGCCAGTCAATGAGCAGGAAGCACGTGGGGTAGGAACCGCTCTTAGAGAAACATGGAACCCGACGGTCACCCTCACACACAGAGCAAGAGCCCCAGCCCATCCCTTCTGTGTACTCTGGAAGCTTCCTGCTCCCTGCAGACTGCTGCTGTTTTTAGCCCGTCCCACATAATTGGGAAAACCAGGTGTACACACAGGACACCTGGAGCAAAAGCAGGACACAATCTCAGCCCCTGGGTCCCCTGAGCTGCTCCGTGTGACTGACTCCTGGACCCACACCCACCTGAGCCAGCAAGGACGGCTTTCTTCCTCACGCTTGGCATTCTCCAACTGAGTGACTTATGCAAGTGCCCTTTCCAGCTGGGAGACGAGACAGCTCTCACAAGACCAGGGACGGCTGCCCTGTGCCGCTGGGTGCCAGGGTCTCTGCAAGCTGGCTAGGAGTCTGCGGACCGGCCCCTGCCAGCAGCTCCCACAGGGACAGGCTGTGGGGCTAATCCACCAGGTCCAGCCCACGGGGGCCGGTGTCAGCTCTTCGCCATAGCTTCCAGCCCCCTCCCCCCTGGGCAGCCGCCTCCGGGAAGCCCTCTTACCCCAGGGCATCTCCTCTCCTCCGCCCTCTGGACAACCCCCCTCCGCGGATGTTTGCAGGAGGAACAGAATGTCCTCCAAAGGGACCGTACGCAGTGGTGCCTGGAGAGCAGAGGCCCCAACAGGGAGTCAGAACGTTGCTGCTCCTCTGCCTGGCAAAGAAATCGGCCCTCCCCGGGGGGTGGGAGGACCATCAGATGGTGGCAGGGTAGGGGAGGCAAACTTAGGCCTCAGGATGACCCGCCCTACTCCCTCTGGCCCAACGTGCAGACGGATGGACGCCAAGGGTGTGAACGGTGGAAGGGGCTACCACATTTTGCCCGATCACACACCCAGCGCCCCGCACAGTGCTTCTGAGTCCCGTCCATATGCCGTGTCCTTCCCCCGCCTCCCCGGGGAGGGCGTGGCCCGTGACCCCCATCGCACGGATGAGGAAGACAGGCGCAGAGCAACCAGGCCCCAGACATCATCCACCCCCGGTGACCAAAGGCGGCCCTGGGCAAGCTCCCCAATAAGGCGGGCACTTTTGTGTGACCTACCTTGCCGGGGGGGGGGGTAGTTGTGCCCACCCCTCACTCCTTCCCCAAATGTCACATGCACCCCAGCTCCAGACACCCCAAGCCGGCAGAGGCGGCAGCCATGCCTGCCCTCCTCCCAGAGCCGACCTCACCTCCCCAGCCAGCACCCTGGCTCGGCAGGGCTCACCCACAGACCGCAGCGACAGACACCAGATTCTGCTCCCTCCAGCCCGGAGGCCAGGCCCCAGGCCGGCTCTCCCAAGGCAGCACCACTGGGAAATAGCAAAGACACAAATGAAACAGAAATGCCCAACAGGGGAAAGACGGTTCAGTGGACAAACAACTTTCAGACACTGAAACTCGTGTTTTGGAAGCATATATACCTCCTGTAATTAAAAATAATGTCCAGTAAAATGCACAGTCGCACATGGAAAAGCAGTGGAAAAAGACCCATGAAATATGAAGACGGCCTCCAGACCGCCCTTGGGTTTTTCCTACACACAAAGCAGGGCTAGCTGCAAAATTTGCAAGGCTACCACCAAGCAAAACTGTGGGCCCCCCTGTCCAAAAGTGATTAAGCATTTCAAGTCAGCAACAACAGAGCCTTAAACCAAGCACAGGGCTCTTGTGAACTCGGGGCCCTGAGTGACGGCGCAGACTGGACCCCTGTGAGGTCAGTCCTGACACCACCTAGCCCTTGCCTCAGGGCCGCCACACATGCTGTTCCTTCTCACCATTCCTTGCCCTTCCTCCCTGTTAATCCTCCAGTCTCAGCCTGAGCGGTGTCTCCAGGGAAGGCCCTTCTCTGTACTTTCATCCCACTGCCCCCCATCCCCATCTGAGTCCCTCCTTTGTGCGGTTCTCACCCTGACCCAGTCTGAATGGGCTTTATTCATTCGTGTGCCTGCCGGCTTCCTGTCAGCCCCACCCCCACTAGCACATTTGCTCTAAGAAGGGCTGGGGGTGGGGGGGATATAGGGCAGCCACAGGCCAGTGTCAGTGACTGCTTTACTCTCCACGCCAGCCCCTGCCCAGCCCCTAACCGGGCCGCCGTCATTCCCCATGGATACGTGGGACTCAGTATACTTCACATTTTTCAGATTTGCCAGGATGAACTTTTTGTTTTTTGTGTTTTTTTTTTTTTTAAGATTTATTTATGTGAGAGAGAGAGAGACTGAGAGAGAGAGGGAGAGCACAATTGGCAAGGAGGCGAGAGAGAGAGAGAGAGAGAGAGAGAGAGAAAGAGAGAGAGAGAATCTCAAGGAGATACCACAGTGAGTGCAGAGCCCGACGTGGGGCTCGATCCCAAGACCCTGAGATCCTGACCTGAGCCAAAACCAAGAGCTGGGGGCTCCACCCACTGAGCCACTGGTGCCCCCGAACATTTTGTTTTAGACCCGCGCTCACGGGGCCCCTGGAAGGCTCCATCCGCTGGGCGGCTGCCTTCCACTGGGGTCATGATCCCAGGATCCTGGGACGGAGCCCACAGTGGGCTCCTCGCTCAGTGGGCAGCCTGCTTCTTCCTCACCACTGCTTGTGCACTCTCGTGTGCTCTCTCCCTCAAATAAATAAATAAAATCTTTTTTAAAAAAAGTTAAAATAAGTAAATAAATAAACCTGTGCTCAAGTTCTGGTAACATTCCCTCCCCCGCGGCCCCCAGGTCCCCAGGGAAGCCCTGGCCTCCCTTTCCTTCCCTTCCCACAACGGTGGCTGGCCCAGGGGTGGCCGCTCCCTGACGCCTCTCACTAGCCCTCGCCAGCCGGGTCGGGGCCCCCTGCGGGGCCAGCCAGCTGCCCTGGGCCCGGGACATCCCTAGAGACGGCTGCGTCCTAGCCGCAGTCCTTTCCAGACGAGCATGCTCAGAAGCTGACACCCGGCAATGGAGAGCCCCAGACAGCGCCCCAGACGAGGGGGTGACACTTCACGAAAACAGAATCGTATGAGCGTCCTCGAAGAGCGAGGGCTAAGACCTCGGGAGGGGAACAAAGAGGCGGACGAACACGTGAAGCAAAGGAAAACCCGGTGCGTGGGGCGGGCCGGCGGCTGCCCGAAGCTTTCTCCCATCGAGCATGTGCCTCCGGCCCCAACTTCCAGGGGGCGAGATGGGACGCAAAGATAAGCACGAATCATAAATCCCATATCAATGCGGACGAAACCGCAGTTCCCGGGGCTGGATTGCGGGGCGCCTCCCGGCTCACGGGGTCCTCCCCCACGGACGTCATTCTTCCAGTCCCCACGGTTTCCGTGTGGCAGTTCGCGACAGCGAGCATCTGGGCCACCGTCACGGCATGCAGGCGGCCCCCTGCAAGCTCACCCGACGGACCAGAACCAGAGTCCCTGAGCCTGGTAACAGGCCCACCAGGCAGCAGAACCCAGATCAGACCCCAGTCCCAGCGGGTGGGAGCCCAGATCGCGTGAAACCCTCACTGCGGGCAGGACGGGGCGCTGCCCGGTGCCCACTCCCGACACCCCCCGCCCCCACCAGGCCAGCCCCCAGCCGGCGCCCCATCTCACCTGCCTTGCACGTCTTGCCGTTGTCGTGGAGCTGCACACCGGTGGGGCAGGCGCACGTGTAGAAAGGCTCCCTTGGGGACAGCAAGCACAGGTGGGAGCAGCCGCCGTTGTCCTCTGCACACCGCGTGTGGACTGGGGAAGACAGGGCAGAGTGAGGGAATGCTCGAGCCACAGGGCCCTTGACCCCACTCCCGCCCCACGCACCAGTCCTGTTGGGGGCATCCTCCCTGCTCTGCACCTCCCACTCTTCTACAGTCAGAAATCCACTCTTCCTCAGGGCGCCTCAAACAACACCTCCTCCATGAAGGCCACCCTTGGCCTTCCCCAACAGGATCTCAGGACCTGCCCGTGCAGTATGGACTGGAGGGTCCTGGACCAGAGGCCTGTCTAATCTCAGTGACGTGCTTGGACCCCATGGGATCGGCACAAGCACTTGGTGGCCAGGTCTGGACGCTGCTGGTGCTGCTGGCAAGCCTTTGCACTCTCCCAAGCCCGTCCACATCCAACACCAACAGACCTGAACACTGCCGGCATTTCACTCTGCCCGGAGCAGGCTGGGGGGTGGTACCCCGAAATGTAGACTATGAACCACCCCCGTCAACTGGAGATTTCTGGGGTGGTGTCTCTCCTCTCCCTCATGCTGCCTTCCGGGTGTGGGCTGCCCCAAGCGTGGATGCATTTGTTGTTTCTCAACAAAACACAATTGCCAAGAACCCCACCTTGCCTTTGGCACTGACAACGGTTGCCCCCTTCGGGCCCCTCACTGTTAAGTTCAAAGCGAGAAACTTCTACAGCACCCTGGTTCCCAAGGACCCTGCTGGCTGCCTGTCACCGGAGCCCTGAGCCCACTCATCACCTACAAGGACCCCAGCCACCACCCTCTGGGGACCCCAGGTGAGAGCCTTAATTTATAACAGATCATTCATCGCGGACTATGTAACTTCTGGAAAAAAGCAACCTTCCTTGGGAGTCCCTTTGCCACCTGCACAGAGAGGACAGCTGCAGTGGGGGTCCCCACCTGCCGCTGCCCCCCAGCCTAGCCCTGCACTCTGAAAACACCTCCCTCCCCTCTACCAGCACCTCCTCTCTGCCGCCACTGAGGTCGGCGCCCCTAGCCTGGGGGCCTCAGCCGAGGGAAGCCACCAGCCACCCCCAGCGCAGCACTTACAGTAAGGCTGCCGCTCCGGGCTGAGCACTTGAATGTCCATGGGCGAGTAGAGGGCACTAAGGATCTCCTTCCTCTTCTCTCCAGTCCTCTTGTTACAGGCGTGGATGGAGCGGGTCTGCCAGTCCGTCCAGTAGAGAGTGTCCCCGGAGAGCGTCAGGGCAAAGGGGTGTGTCAGGCTGCCCTCCACGACCTTCTGCCTGCAGGGGCGTGAGGGCAGGGCGAGGAGCCATCAGCAGATTCCCCACAGCCCTGCACACTCCCAGCTTTGAAATACCCTCCCCGGTCACTGTGGACCCACTCACATCACACAGGACAATAGGACACAGTGGGGCAGGCATCCTGGGAACTGTCCCAGTGCGTGGGGGGCACTTCCCACATGCCGCCAGCCCCCTGCCGTCCCTCCCAGAGACACGGGCCTCCCCTCCGGACCTGTTTCTAGAACAGTGGCTGGTGGCAAAGTGCTTCCCAGGGGAAAAAGGAGGAAGAAAAATGGCAAGGGGGAAGCCGCAGCTGACGGGACAAGGAACTGGAGACTAGCGCACCTGCTCTGCCCTGATGTTTCGACAGCTTACAAATTGGACCAAATGTGCCTGCTCGTTGCTGTAATTTATAGGATCAGGCTACACTGAATTTGATAACAATGCAAGGGAAAGCAGCTCTTTTCTATGTATTTGCAACGTTCAGCAAACGAGAACTAGTTTTTAATGAGATTATGGATGCTGGTTATGATTCAGAATTTGACACCTGGTAGCGTGGGTGATTATCCAGTTTAATGACCCTCCCTGCCTCCAGGCTCCTTGGTGGGGGATGGCTGCAGGGGGCTGGTCCCCAGCACCACCACCGTCCCCCCCAGCACCGCACCGTGGAGATGGCAACACGTACAAGGTGTTACTAAACAACTTAAAGCCACATTCCCTGCTCTTCCCGGATCTGACCCAATGTTGCCCCCTTTTTGTCTTCTTGACATCACCTTTTAAGATCTTTTTTTTTTTTCAAGATTTTATTTATTTGAGAGAGAGACAGTGAGAGAGAACACAAGAGGGGAGAGGGTGAGAGGGAGAAGCAGACTCCGCACAGAGCCGGGGGCCCAATGTGGGACTCGATCCCAGGACTCCAGGACCATGACCTGAGCCGAAAGCAGCCACCCTACCAACTGCCACCCAGCCGCCCACCTTTAAAGATTCTTATGTATTTGTCAGAGAGACAGCACAAGCAGGAGGAACAGTAGGCAGAGGGAGAAGCAGGCTCCCCGCTGAGCAGGGAGTCCCACGTGGGACTCCATTCGGCGACTCCAGGACCATGACCTGCGCCAAAGGCAGACACTTAACTGACTGAACCACCCAGGCATCCTCTTGATGTTACTTTTTAAAATAAACTATTGAGAGAAACGCATGTAACACAGAATTAACCATTTTGATAAGTGAATAATTCCGTGCTACACAGCACGCTTAGAATGTTACTCAACTATAGCCTCCATCTACTTCCCAACCATTCCCGTTATCCTCAGGAGAACCCTGAGCCCACTCAGCTGTCACCCCTCATATCCCCTCCATCCCAGTCCCACTATCACTATCACCAGGGGGGGGGCAGCTGCAGAGAGAGAACTCCCTGCCTGGGCTCCGCGGGCCACTCACCGAGGCTCCCGCTTCCGGGGGACCTCCAGGGCTGTTTGCACCCGGCCTCGGGCCCCCAGGTGGGTGTCGGGCACTGGGCCCGGCCGGGAGGAGGGGAGGCCACCCCCTTCCCTGGGACCAGACACGGATTCTGGGTAGGGGTTTGTCTAAACACCAGGGAAGTAAATTGGTTAGAAACTAACAGTTGGCCAAATGGCTTTCTTTGGGGTTGTTCGAACAAACAGCCTGCCCCACAGGGCTGCCAAGGAAAGTGAAACCTTCCCCTTGCCGGCTGGGCAGCCGTCCCTGGAGCCTCCTTCGGGCGGACTCCTGACCTCTCCCTTTCCTCCCTGCACGCACAAGCGCAGGAAAGAAGGGCAGCGCCCCTGTCCTGGGGCCAAGAGCAGGGCACGGACCACAGGCCCGGCCAGGGCACAGCCTTCCTGGCAGCGGGCGTTCTCAAAATGCAAAAGCAGACCCGAGGGATGACCCAATGTCACAGGCGTGGCGAGTTCAACACCATCCCTGCCTGCCAACGTCCCTCAGGACCAAGCTGACTTCCATCGCAGGGCACCGTCCCAGGGGCTACGGGAGCAGGCGGGATGCAGGAGAAAGTCGCCGTAAAACACCAGCGCCAACGGGGAGCGGGGGGCCTCGTAACGGCAGAAACGGACTCCACGGTTCTGGAGGCCAGAAGTAAACGCCCCAGGTGCTGGCAGGCACAGGCTCCCCCGAAGGCTCTGGAGATGTCCTGGGCTCTTTCAGCTTCTGGTGGTTACCAGCAGGCCCCAGATGTTTCTTGGCCTGTGTTTTCACCACTCCAACCCCTGCCTGTCTTCACACGGCCTCCTCTCCTGCGTCTCTGGGTCTCTATTTCCTTCTTATAAAGGTCACTAGACATTGGACTCAGGGCCCACCCAACTCCAGGAGGACCTTATCTTAACTTGGTTATACCTGCAGAGACCCTGTTTACGAGATAGGGCCCATTCACAGGTTCCGGGGCCTCAACACATCTTTTTGGGGGACACGACGCACCCCACAAGCGGAGGGGAGCAGAGGTGAGAGGAAAGGTTCTGTGGAAGGACAGGCAGGTCCAAGGGCCAGGGGGACCTCCGGAGCACACAGGGTCACTGCTGCAGCCGGGATGGGCAGGAATGGGGCTGGCCCACGTGCGCCGTGCACACTGGACGCTGGGACAGCACTGAGCCCGTCGCCGTCTACAGGGCAGCCTCGTGCAAACAGCACGCTCTCCGTGCAGCAGGGGCCCAGCCACAAGACAAACAAGAGCCTCCCCGAACAAAAGCCTGGCAGGAAACACACACAAATGTCCCCAGTGGCTATCTTTGGCCCATTCCCGGCCTTCCTTCTGGTCTCCGGCGGGGTCTGCACACGTGTGCTGCAAGGGACCTGCCTCTGTGGGCCAGGCTTCATGTGGGGACACCAAAATTCGAATTCCCTATCCTTTTCCCACGTCACAAAACATTCTTCTTGTGGGTCTCTTTTCAACTTTGCAAAAACAGTCGCACAAAAGCAGGTAGCAAGCCATGTGGCCCTCCAGCCGGGCGAGGCTGTGGGTCCCAGGCCCTCACGTGTGCCTGTCAAAACAGGCGACGGCTCGTCCTAATTACAGCGGAAGCCGTGTCAGGAGGGCGAGCGGGGTCACGGGAACTCTCGGGAGCCCCTGCTCGATTTTCCCGAAACCTAAAACAGCCATACAAGGCAAAGTCTATGCCTCATTTAAGTTCACTGAGAGGCGTCCAAGTCAAGGAAAAAACCACCCAGACCTCGGCAACAACCAGGAGAGACGGGTGACCTGAAGAAGATTCCAGAGGGAAAGGCCAGCCGCTCAGTGGGGCTGTGGCAGGGCCCCCGCCTCCCGGAGGACTGTGCCCGGCCCGCGCTTCCTGGACGGCGGCGTGGCTCGGGGACCCCGTGACCCGCCAGTTTCCCCTCTGCAAGCCCAGCTCGAAGCAGCCGCTGGACACACAGGCGGGTTCCTGGCTGGGGAGGGTCACCGTGGCCTCGCGATCACAGCAAAACCCAAACCCGCAGAAAAAGGCCTGCGGCACCGTCCATACCCCACAACCCAAGAGCAGCGAAAAGGGCCCGCGAGAGCACCTGGCTCCGTGGCAGGGCTGGGGGAGGAAACGCCCGGCAGGCGGTGGAGGAGGTCGGGCACGGCGGGGCCCCCACGCGATAAGGGCCTCGTGCCAACCCAGATCTGAACGCAAGCAGAGGGGACAGGAGAGCGTCACCTCGGGGCGGCCACATCGTGGGTGGCTTTTATTTTCTGTTATTTTGTGGGATGCTGTCCTTTCAAGGGTGATCACGAATGTTACTTTTCAACCAGAAAACATCAAGACTTTAAAACACGGTGCCCGGGCTGATGTGGAGAGGCCTCGTGGTTCTGGCGATGGGGGGAGGGGCTGGGCTCTGGGGACAACGAGGCTATCTGACCAGGCGACCAGCGGGAATGGAGTGGCCACGCAGGGCTGACCTATTTGGCCTGAGCCAAGTGGGAGGGAAGAACCAGGAGGAGGGACGGGGGGGCAGTGGGAGCTACAGTCCCTCCCCCGTAGCCCAGGAGGAGAGCCCCCTGCCAGGTGGTCCAGCGGGGAAACCTGGAAGATCTTACGGTTCATCCCCTCTGCTCCCCAACATGGGAAAAGATTTTTCACAATGAGCAAAACCACACGTTCCAGGATGTGGACTGACCACATCAACAGAGGAGAGAGGCAGCGGCCCCAAGCCCCGCGTTCCCCCCACCCCGGCACCCAGCATCAGGGCCTGGCCTTTCCAGCAGGCAGAGAGGACATCACAACTGTCCCCACTGAACCAACTGCATCTCCAAGAGAGGATGGGCCCCCACCCGGAGGCTCACACCACCCCAGTCGGTCCTTCTACCGACTTCTTTTCCTTGTGCTGGACTCTGGATGCTGAGCCTCCTGCCTCCCTTCGGCCCCAACCCCCCTCCCTACCCCCCACCCCGGACTTCGCACGGGCAGAGCCGGGTCCCAGCACAGCCCGCCCTCCGCGCTACTGTCTCTGAGGCCATAAACAGCTTCACAGCTGGTCAGCAGCCAACTTATTTTTGTTTTTCAGCAATTGATTAAATTTCCCCATGGCCCCCTGGGGTAAGCTGTTGGACAGGCGCTGAGACCACAGCCCGGCGCCCTGGCCCAGAAGGCCGTGCCGAGTGACCACAGGGGAAGTGGCTGGGCCAGGCACTGGCTCCACTGGAAACCAGAGGCCCGAGCAGCTGTCTGTCTGCGCGACCCACCCCGGGCCTCCCATGAGCCCGTGGGAGGCTGTCGCCTCGGCCTGGAGTCCGGGCCTCCATCTGCACAGCAATAAAATGGGGGAGTTACTCCTCTGCCTTGAGGCCTGGGGCGTCCAGGGCAGCAAGGTCAGTGCCAGCCTCACGGCTCCCTTGTTCTCCCACAGACAGGGGTCAGCCATGGTCCTCTGCCACCTGCCCTTACCCTGCCCCTCAGGGACTGCTCGCCACCCAGCCCGAAGGTCACGCCCAACGGCAGCCCCCAGCCGTATTTCCTCACTGAGCCACCTGGGTGAGCAACTTGACCTCCGTTTCCTCACAGGTAAGAATCAGGAGTGGCTAAGGCTCCCCAGGGAGGCTGGGAGGTCCTGTGACAGTCAGTGAGCCTCTGAGCCCAAGGCCACAGCCCCAGCACAGGTCCCCCTCCCAGTGGCACAGAGCACGCCCCGGGGACCTGCCTCAGGCCACATTCTCTTTGAGCTACAGCCGCAGAGATGCGCCCTGAAGGCTCACGACCCCGCCCAGAGGGCCTTGAGAGACTCGTGAACAAAGGACAGCTGATTGGACCAATTAAAGGTGGGCGACTGGGAGCCTGAAACAGGGGAACGTGGGGTCGATGACATGAAACAGTTGGGGACCCACAGGGAGAAGGCCCGGTCCCACCTCTCCGGGCATGTGGCTCAGGTCTTTCAAAACAACCACACAGAGCGTGCCCGGCTAGCTCAGGGGGTTTTGTCTGCCTTCCGCTCAGGTTGTGAGCCCAGAGTCCTGGGATTGAGTCCCGCATTAAGGCCTTCTCCCCTTTCCCCTTGCTCACGCTCTCCCTCACTCTCTCAAATAAATAAAATCTTACAAAAAAAGGAAAAAAAAAGCACACAGACTGCCTTCCCGAGCCCAGGCACACTGCAGGTGTCCCGTAGTCCTTCCTCTGATGACATCCTGTCCTGCAGCTCCTGGAGGTGGTGGCAGCCACGCCCCCTCTGCACAGCCCAGGAAAGCTCCCCCGGGGCAGGCTGCTTGGTCCAAATCCTGCCTCCATCCCTTCCTCTGGGGCCTTGAGTAAGCTCTGGCCACCCAAACCTCCAAAGCAGGCCGGCCCCAACCCCTTGGACCAGCTCCCGTGAGGCCCGGGTGTTACTGGGCACCGTAAACCAGCAGCGAGGCCAAAACCACGGAGGTTGGGGGTGAAGGGGGGTTCCAGGGTTCGTGTGGTTTACCCTAACTCAAGGGCACTGCACCATACCGGGTTTTGTTTGGTTTGGTTGTTTTAAAGTAGGCTCCACGCCTAGTACAGGGCCCGACGTGGGGCTTGAACTCACAACCCTGAGATCAGGACCTGAGGTGAGAGGTCAAGTCGGATGCTTAGCCGACAGAGCCAGCCAGCCTGGCGCCCCAGCACCTCATGGTTTATAAGGTTCATTAGGAGACATGAGCCTGTTGGACGCTCCTAGGTCAGTGAGACGGGAAGACCCTGCATGTCACCAGGTCACAGCCAATCAGATCCCGATTCTGAGTAGCAGGAAGGGAACAAGGGTGCAGTCAGCCAAGTCAGGCCCGGCCCCAGGACGACCAAAAAACCTCAGCGCTTGCACAGCAGATGCTCTGGAAGTCACCTCGTCCACTCTCCCAGCATTCTTCCCGGGCCTGACACTGGTCCCGTGGGAAGCCAGGATCCCTCCCGTGCAGGGGACAAGGGAGCAAATCATAACGCATCTCCCGGAGGGGCGGCGGGCGTCTGAGGACACGCCAGAGGCCCGGGCGTCGGCCCAGCACACGCGAGCCACCAGCTCACTGCCTCCGGGGCTCTGCAAACTGGAGAGGGTAAGCGCGCCGGGCCACGGTCCATGGAGCCAAGACAGAGGACCTGCAGCCATCCCCAAAGCCAGAGCGGGCACGAGGGGCACGAGGGGCACGTGGCGGGCAGGGCTGGGCCAGGTGAGGCCTTTCTCCCGAAGCCGATGGCTTCACCAAGGGCCTGGACCTCGAGCCCAGAACCTTGACTCCGCAGACGACAGAAGCTGCCTGAGCTCTAGGGCCGGGCTGGAGCTGGACCTGGCTGGGCCAGCAAGGGGGACACTGCACAGGCTGCGGGTGGGGCCCGGGGCCAGCGCGGGGAGTGGCTGCGGCGTCGCTCTCCATCGGGGGACACGGGGCACCCGGGAGGCGCCACCCGGTCTCGCCGGGCCCTGGGATGACAGTTTTCTCTTTCTAAGAATAGGGCGTGCTCCCCTCTCCTCTTTTATTAGATTTAGAAGTTAGTCTTCGGGCTCAGACACAAAGGAGCACACGCCGTGCGGTTCCGTCTCTGGGGCGCTGCAGAACAGCCAGGCTAACCCACGGTGACGGAAGTCAGGCCGGGGCTGCCCCGGCGGGCGGGGGCGGTGCCGCAGCGGGCCCCCGGGAGCGCTCCGGGAGCTCCGGACGGGGGTGGGAGCGAGGCAGACGTGCGTGACCGTCCCAGCGAATCACAGTGGACACTTAGACTCTGCGTTTTACTGCCTGCAAGTTGCACCTCCATTTCCCGAAGAAAACGAAAAAAAAAAAAGTTAGTGCCTGGACTTGTGACACCATTTCCTGGGACTGTGCAATCTGATTTCCTTGCTATTAAAAACTCGTGGTCCGCGGCTGAGAACAGCAGCTGCCTTCTGTTTGTAGAGTCAACGCCAATCATGGCCCGGGCGGCGGCGGCCCCGGCCACAAGGGCCTCCTTTCTTTTCCCTTTGACCTACTTCCCCGATAAGTGACAAGACAGCCAGACTGGGAACAAACGCGCCCCTTACTCCTCAGCCCCGAGCCTCCGCTAATCCACCCAGAGAGACGGACGGACGTGAGGGGCTTTGCGACATCGGCCCAGTTGTCAGTCTGCCCGTCAGACCCGACAGTGACGCCTCTGTTCCCCCACCCCTACCCCCCACCTCAGCCCCCACATCCCCTCGTCCTTTTGTTTCCTGTTCCTGCGAACATCTGTTAAAACTACTTCTTGGTGAGGTGCGGCAGGGAGACCCGTAAATCACGAAGCCCGAGCCTCCCACCCACCCCAACACGCAGCCACGGCGGAGGGCACAAAATGGGGTGGCAGCCTGCCCCATCCCCTCCCCCCCGGGGCAGTGAAGCCACGTGCCCTGGACACAGCCCCAGCAAGTCACCTGCCCAGGTCATTCAGCCCCGAGCAGGGCACACACCGCCCAGAAGCCCCTGGCGGGGAGGAATGCTCAGGAACAAAAGTCACAACAGGGGCTCATTCCACAAGGAGCCGCTGCTGGAGCAGGGGAGCCACGGGCTTGCTCGGGTGACGGTGGGAACTCCCAAATAAGGCCCCCGCTACTGCTGTTTTTAGCCCATCCCACATAATTGGAAAAACATGGGGAAAACCAAAGCCAGCTGGGCGCCTCCATTGGCCAGGCTGCTGGGGAGGGCTGGGGGAGGCCGGCGCTGGAGGTCGCATGGTGCGTGGGATCGCAGCCTGGCCCAGGCACCCTCCCCCACTGGCTCTGGGGACAAGAGTCACTCAGGCTCCCAGGGTCTCACCAAGTCCCCCAGGCAGACCCCCAGAGCTGGGGCCCAGGAGGGGGCCACTTGCTCTGCCATTCTTCCCAGTCTCAGAGCCTACAGGACCCCCAGGGGGCCACATCATGAGGGTCTGGGGGACCATGAGACACTGCACCCTGCGGCGAGTGGCTGTCCCCCGCCCACAGGGCCAGAGAACACAAGACACTGCTGATTCAAAGGAAGAGAGTCCAGATCTGCTGTCCTGTCTGTGTGGCCCCCACCAGGCACTGGAAAGCAGGCTCTCATCTGACTCCCCAGCCGCGGGGAAGAAAGTCTTCCTGCTCGTGCATCTCACGGGTGAGGCCACACTCTGCGCCAGTGCAATCCTCTGCTTCTACCGGGCAGTGTGCAGGCCCTTGGCTGTCACACCCCCCCGTTCACTAGGGTCTGAGCATCACGGCCACCGCAGCCCCCTCCTTGGGGGAAGGCCCCCGCTCCCTGCACAGGGCAGGCTTTCATCTATCTGCTCAAAAGCAGGGCAAAATAGGGCCCGTGCATATCACGAAAATTTCTTCCGATTTAACTCCACAGCATAAATGGTCAGACGCCCAGAGTGAAAGCCCCAGGAACCCACAAGTCATGCCTGAGGCCACGGCTTCAGGTACTGAGATGCTACCCGCCGTGCAGAGGGTTCCCCCAACTGCAACACATCAGCCTGCCTTGGGCAGGTGTCAAGGGCAGACTCAGCCCTCCGCCTTCCACGCCTGCCCCTTGTCCTGGACGCTCTGATTTGCTGGGGCTGGGCCACCTGGATGTGACGTCAGGCTCCGAGTGATTCTGACACATCCAGACCCCCACCTCAAACCCCAGTCCCGCCTGGCCTGATGCTGGCCTTCACCCCTGAAAAGGTGAAAAGGAGCCACGTGCCCAGTGCACTCAGGACACCCACCTCACTCTTCTGCCCACTTCCCACCGGCTGTGTGAGGAGAGCTCCCCACCCCACCTATACCCCCTCAAACCTCCTCTTGCCACCACCCAGCCTCATCAGCTGCTTCTGATTTCAAGCATTCAGGGAAGAATTCCTCTTCTGACACCAAATGAGACTGCCTGCCTGGCTCCAAGTTCAAGTTCAAATTGAAGCACAGCTCCTATTTGCTGGGCAGCCAGGCCGTCCTCCCAAGAATCAGGTACTTTTTCCAAGTGAAGCAACTGGAAGCACAGAGAGGCTGGGTTATTTTCCCAAGACCACACAGCCAGGATGTGAGTGCCAGTATCATAAAACAGTAACTAGACATACAAAGCCATCACCTGACTGGAAATGCTCTAAATTCTGGGTCTCCCTGAGACTGAATTTCCTCACCACCCCCAAAACTCTCCAGCGGACTCAGCTACAGATCAAAGTCACGTTCGATGCCACAAATGTCGCCTCTGACACCACCCCTTTCAGAACAGTGGAAGTTGGGACCCTCCATTTCTCTCTTCCAAAGGCCTTTCCTCTAGACCAGAACCTCCTGGCCCTCAATGTGCGGCATCAGTATTCACCCCTAAAGGCCCAGACCACACCCATTCCATGGCCCAGGGGAGGTCCTCCTGGGCTGACCCTGCATCCCATCCTCCCCGTGGCCACCAGGAAGCCCCTCCCCATTGCCAGCAGCGTCCACATGCTCTGCTCAGTGCCGGCCAGCGAGGGGCCCTGCACCAGGATCCCGCACGCTGGGCCCTCTGAGCTCCGCTCAGCGCGGGCAATCAGCAGGCTTCCTCTGTCTTACCCTTGTGTTGCCGGCTACGCTCTCCAGGCCACTTTCACAATAGCCTGCACAACGTCAGCGGTCAAAATCCACACTCCGCGTGTAATTTACACCCGCCGACAGGCACAACTACGCACACCCATGCACGCGGGCAGCCTGGAGGGCCAGGCGAGGAAACGAAAACACCCAGTGTCTTCGTCAAACATTTTCCTTTAATGTGACATTCTGAGGCCAGGAATAAAACCTGGAGGACAGGAGATCTGCACCCTAAAGCATGAGTTGTCATGTGCTGTAAAATCCCAATACCTAGGCCCCCACTCGCGGCCGTCTCTGACCGTGACTGTCGCCCAAACAGAAGGAAAGCCCCTGAAGGAGAACCCATTCCTCGCTCATGCCCCGGTCCCTCTGGATTAAGAAACATGCACAGATATCCCCCACATTTCCACCCCGAATTTCCAGAAAGCCACCTTGGTGGCAAACCCTTGCAATGTTCTCAGAAGCTCCTGGATTTCTTCTCAACTCAACCCAAAACTTCTAGGAAACTCTCTTTGTCCCTTCCCACCCCAACTTCTAGTGACTCCGGGGAAGAAAGCCACAGAAGCCCCACGCAGTCCCCAGAACCAGCCAGTCAATGAGCAGGAAGCACGTGGGGTAGGAACCGCTCTTAGAGAAACATGGAACCCGACGGTCACCCTCACACACAGAGCAAGAGCCCCAGCCCATCCCTTCTGTGTACTCTGGAAGCTTCCTGCTCCCTGCAGACTGCTGCTGTTTTTAGCCCGTCCCACATAATTGGGAAAACCAGGTGTACACACAGGACACCTGGAGCAAAAGCAGGACACAATCTCAGCCCCTGGGTCCCCTGAGCTGCTCCGTGTGACTGACTCCTGGACCCACACCCACCTGAGCCAGCAAGGACGGCTTTCTTCCTCACGCTTGGCATTCTCCAACTGAGTGACTTATGCAAGTGCCCTTTCCAGCTGGGAGACGAGACAGCTCTCACAAGACCAGGGACGGCTGCCCTGTGCCGCTGGGTGCCAGGGTCTCTGCAAGCTGGCTAGGAGTCTGCGGACCGGCCCCTGCCAGCAGCTCCCACAGGGACAGGCTGTGGGGCTAATCCACCAGGTCCAGCCCACGGGGGCCGGTGTCAGCTCTTCGCCATAGCTTCCAGCCCCCTCCCCCCTGGGCAGCCGCCTCCGGGAAGCCCTCTTACCCCAGGGCATCTCCTCTCCTCCGCCCTCTGGACAACCCCCCTCCGCGGATGTTTGCAGGAGGAACAGAATGTCCTCCAAAGGGACCGTACGCAGTGGTGCCTGGAGAGCAGAGGCCCCAACAGGGAGTCAGAACGTTGCTGCTCCTCTGCCTGGCAAAGAAATCGGCCCTCCCCGGGGGGTGGGAGGACCATCAGATGGTGGCAGGGTAGGGGAGGCAAACTTAGGCCTCAGGATGACCCGCCCTACTCCCTCTGGCCCAACGTGCAGACGGATGGACGCCAAGGGTGTGAACGGTGGAAGGGGCTACCACATTTTGCCCGATCACACACCCAGCGCCCCGCACAGTGCTTCTGAGTCCCGTCCATATGCCGTGTCCTTCCCCCGCCTCCCCGGGGAGGGCGTGGCCCGTGACCCCCATCGCACGGATGAGGAAGACAGGCGCAGAGCAACCAGGCCCCAGACATCATCCACCCCCGGTGACCAAAGGCGGCCCTGGGCAAGCTCCCCAATAAGGCGGGCACTTTTGTGTGACCTACCTTGCCGGGGGGGGGGGTAGTTGTGCCCACCCCTCACTCCTTCCCCAAATGTCACATGCACCCCAGCTCCAGACACCCCAAGCCGGCAGAGGCGGCAGCCATGCCTGCCCTCCTCCCAGAGCCGACCTCACCTCCCCAGCCAGCACCCTGGCTCGGCAGGGCTCACCCACAGACCGCAGCGACAGACACCAGATTCTGCTCCCTCCAGCCCGGAGGCCAGGCCCCAGGCCGGCTCTCCCAAGGCAGCACCACTGGGAAATAGCAAAGACACAAATGAAACAGAAATGCCCAACAGGGGAAAGACGGTTCAGTGGACAAACAACTTTCAGACACTGAAACTCGTGTTTTGGAAGCATATATACCTCCTGTAATTAAAAATAATGTCCAGTAAAATGCACAGTCGCACATGGAAAAGCAGTGGAAAAAGACCCATGAAATATGAAGACGGCCTCCAGACCGCCCTTGGGTTTTTCCTACACACAAAGCAGGGCTAGCTGCAAAATTTGCAAGGCTACCACCAAGCAAAACTGTGGGCCCCCCTGTCCAAAAGTGATTAAGCATTTCAAGTCAGCAACAACAGAGCCTTAAACCAAGCACAGGGCTCTTGTGAACTCGGGGCCCTGAGTGACGGCGCAGACTGGACCCCTGTGAGGTCAGTCCTGACACCACCTAGCCCTTGCCTCAGGGCCGCCACACATGCTGTTCCTTCTCACCATTCCTTGCCCTTCCTCCCTGTTAATCCTCCAGTCTCAGCCTGAGCGGTGTCTCCAGGGAAGGCCCTTCTCTGTACTTTCATCCCACTGCCCCCCATCCCCATCTGAGTCCCTCCTTTGTGCGGTTCTCACCCTGACCCAGTCTGAATGGGCTTTATTCATTCGTGTGCCTGCCGGCTTCCTGTCAGCCCCACCCCCACTAGCACATTTGCTCTAAGAAGGGCTGGGGGTGGGGGGGATATAGGGCAGCCACAGGCCAGTGTCAGTGACTGCTTTACTCTCCACGCCAGCCCCTGCCCAGCCCCTAACCGGGCCGCCGTCATTCCCCATGGATACGTGGGACTCAGTATACTTCACATTTTTCAGATTTGCCAGGATGAACTTTTTGTTTTTTGTGTTTTTTTTTTTTTAAGATTTATTTATGTGAGAGAGAGAGAGACTGAGAGAGAGAGGGAGAGCACAATTGGCAAGGAGGCGAGAGAGAGAGAGAGAGAGAGAGAGAGAGAAAGAGAGAGAGAGAATCTCAAGGAGATACCACAGTGAGTGCAGAGCCCGACGTGGGGCTCGATCCCAAGACCCTGAGATCCTGACCTGAGCCAAAACCAAGAGCTGGGGGCTCCACCCACTGAGCCACTGGTGCCCCCGAACATTTTGTTTTAGACCCGCGCTCACGGGGCCCCTGGAAGGCTCCATCCGCTGGGCGGCTGCCTTCCACTGGGGTCATGATCCCAGGATCCTGGGACGGAGCCCACAGTGGGCTCCTCGCTCAGTGGGCAGCCTGCTTCTTCCTCACCACTGCTTGTGCACTCTCGTGTGCTCTCTCCCTCAAATAAATAAATAAAATCTTTTTTAAAAAAAGTTAAAATAAGTAAATAAATAAACCTGTGCTCAAGTTCTGGTAACATTCCCTCCCCTGCGGCCCCCAGGTCCCCAGGGAAGCCCTGGCCTCCCTTTCCTTCCCTTCCCACAACGGTGGCTGGCCCAGGGGTGGCCGCTCCCTGACGCCTCTCACTAGCCCTCGCCAGCCGGGTCGGGGCCCCCTGCGGGGCCAGCCAGCTGCCCTGGGCCCGGGACATCCCTAGAGACGGCTGCGTCCTAGCCGCAGTCCTTTCCAGACGAGCATGCTCAGAAGCTGACACCCGGCAATGGAGAGCCCCAGACAGCGCCCCAGACGAGGGGGTGACACTTCACGAAAACAGAATCGTATGAGCGTCCTCGAAGAGCGAGGGCTAAGACCTCGGGAGGGGAACAAAGAGGCGGACGAACACGTGAAGCAAAGGAAAACCCGGTGCGTGGGGCGGGCCGGCGGCTGCCCGAAGCTTTCTCCCATCGAGCATGTGCCTCCGGCCCCAACTTCCAGGGGGCGAGATGGGACGCAAAGATAAGCACGAATCATAAATCCCATATCAATGCGGACGAAACCGCAGTTCCCGGGGCTGGATTGCGGGGCGCCTCCCGGCTCACGGGGTCCTCCCCCACGGACGTCATTCTTCCAGTCCCCACGGTTTCCGTGTGGCAGTTCGCGACAGCGAGCATCTGGGCCACCGTCACGGCATGCAGGCGGCCCCCTGCAAGCTCACCCGACGGACCAGAACCAGAGTCCCTGAGCCTGGTAACAGGCCCACCAGGCAGCAGAACCCAGATCAGACCCCAGTCCCAGCGGGTGGGAGCCCAGATCGCGTGAAACCCTCACTGCGGGCAGGACGGGGCGCTGCCCGGTGCCCACTCCCGACACCCCCCGCCCCCACCAGGCCAGCCCCCAGCCGGCGCCCCATCTCACCTGCCTTGCACGTCTTGCCGTTGTCGTGGAGCTGCACACCGGTGGGGCAGGCGCACGTGTAGAAAGGCTCCCTTGGGGACAGCAAGCACAGGTGGGAGCAGCCGCCGTTGTCCTCTGCACACCGCGTGTGGACTGGGGAAGACAGGGCAGAGTGAGGGAATGCTCGAGCCACAGGGCCCTTGACCCCACTCCCGCCCCACGCACCAGTCCTGTTGGGGGCATCCTCCCTGCTCTGCACCTCCCACTCTTCTACAGTCAGAAATCCACTCTTCCTCAGGGCGCCTCAAACAACACCTCCTCCATGAAGGCCACCCTTGGCCTTCCCCAACAGGATCTCAGGACCTGCCCGTGCAGTATGGACTGGAGGGTCCTGGACCAGAGGCCTGTCTAATCTCAGTGACGTGCTTGGACCCCATGGGATCGGCACAAGCACTTGGTGGCCAGGTCTGGACGCTGCTGGTGCTGCTGGCAAGCCTTTGCACTCTCCCAAGCCCGTCCACATCCAACACCAACAGACCTGAACACTGCCGGCATTTCACTCTGCCCGGAGCAGGCTGGGGGGTGGTACCCCGAAATGTAGACTATGAACCACCCCCGTCAACTGGAGATTTCTGGGGTGGTGTCTCTCCTCTCCCTCATGCTGCCTTCCGGGTGTGGGCTGCCCCAAGCGTGGATGCATTTGTTGTTTCTCAACAAAACACAATTGCCAAGAACCCCACCTTGCCTTTGGCACTGACAACGGTTGCCCCCTTCGGGCCCCTCACTGTTAAGTTCAAAGCGAGAAACTTCTACAGCACCCTGGTTCCCAAGGACCCTGCTGGCTGCCTGTCACCGGAGCCCTGAGCCCACTCATCACCTACAAGGACCCCAGCCACCACCCTCTGGGGACCCCAGGTGAGAGCCTTAATTTATAACAGATCATTCATCGCGGACTATGTAACTTCTGGAAAAAAGCAACCTTCCTTGGGAGTCCCTTTGCCACCTGCACAGAGAGGACAGCTGCAGTGGGGGTCCCCACCTGCCGCTGCCCCCCAGCCTAGCCCTGCACTCTGAAAACACCTCCCTCCCCTCTACCAGCACCTCCTCTCTGCCGCCACTGAGGTCGGCGCCCCTAGCCTGGGGGCCTCAGCCGAGGGAAGCCACCAGCCACCCCCAGCGCAGCACTTACAGTAAGGCTGCCGCTCCGGGCTGAGCACTTGAATGTCCATGGGCGAGTAGAGGGCACTAAGGATCTCCTTCCTCTTCTCTCCAGTCCTCTTGTTACAGGCGTGGATGGAGCGGGTCTGCCAGTCCGTCCAGTAGAGAGTGTCCCCGGAGAGCGTCAGGGCAAAGGGGTGTGTCAGGCTGCCCTCCACGACCTTCTGCCTGCAGGGGCGTGAGGGCAGGGCGAGGAGCCATCAGCAGATTCCCCACAGCCCTGCACACTCCCAGCTTTGAAATACCCTCCCCGGTCACTGTGGACCCACTCACATCACACAGGACAATAGGACACAGTGGGGCAGGCATCCTGGGAACTGTCCCAGTGCGTGGGGGGCACTTCCCACATGCCGCCAGCCCCCTGCCGTCCCTCCCAGAGACACGGGCCTCCCCTCCGGACCTGTTTCTAGAACAGTGGCTGGTGGCAAAGTGCTTCCCAGGGGAAAAAGGAGGAAGAAAAATGGCAAGGGGGAAGCCGCAGCTGACGGGACAAGGAACTGGAGACTAGCGCACCTGCTCTGCCCTGATGTTTCGACAGCTTACAAATTGGACCAAATGTGCCTGCTCGTTGCTGTAATTTATAGGATCAGGCTACACTGAATTTGATAACAATGCAAGGGAAAGCAGCTCTTTTCTATGTATTTGCAACGTTCAGCAAACGAGAACTAGTTTTTAATGAGATTATGGATGCTGGTTATGATTCAGAATTTGACACCTGGTAGCGTGGGTGATTATCCAGTTTAATGACCCTCCCTGCCTCCAGGCTCCTTGGTGGGGGATGGCTGCAGGGGGCTGGTCCCCAGCACCACCACCGTCCCCCCCAGCACCGCACCGTGGAGATGGCAACACGTACAAGGTGTTACTAAACAACTTAAAGCCACATTCCCTGCTCTTCCCGGATCTGACCCAATGTTGCCCCCTTTTTGTCTTCTTGACATCACCTTTTAAGATCTTTTTTTTTTTTCAAGATTTTATTTATTTGAGAGAGAGACAGTGAGAGAGAACACAAGAGGGGAGAGGGTGAGAGGGAGAAGCAGACTCCGCACAGAGCCGGGGGCCCAATGTGGGACTCGATCCCAGGACTCCAGGACCATGACCTGAGCCGAAAGCAGCCACCCTACCAACTGCCACCCAGCCGCCCACCTTTAAAGATTCTTATGTATTTGTCAGAGAGACAGCACAAGCAGGAGGAACAGTAGGCAGAGGGAGAAGCAGGCTCCCCGCTGAGCAGGGAGTCCCACGTGGGACTCCATTCGGCGACTCCAGGACCATGACCTGCGCCAAAGGCAGACACTTAACTGACTGAACCACCCAGGCATCCTCTTGATGTTACTTTTTAAAATAAACTATTGAGAGAAACGCATGTAACACAGAATTAACCATTTTGATAAGTGAATAATTCCGTGCTACACAGCACGCTTAGAATGTTACTCAACTATAGCCTCCATCTACTTCCCAACCATTCCCGTTATCCTCAGGAGAACCCTGAGCCCACTCAGCTGTCACCCCTCATATCCCCTCCATCCCAGTCCCACTATCACTATCACCATCACCACCGTCACCATCATTGTCACCTTAATCGTCACCATCACCACCGTCACCATCATTGTCACCTTAATCGTCACCATCACCACCAACATTGTCATCACCACCACGATCGCCATCACCACCATCGTCACCATAATCATCATCACCATAATCACCACCATCATCGTCACCACAGTCACCATCATCACCATAATCATCACCATCACCACCATTGTCACCACAGTCACCATCATCACCATCACCACATCGTCACCATCAACACCATCATCGTCACCATCACTGCATCACCATCACCATCACTGCCATCACCACCATCACCACCACCATCATCGTCACCATCACTGCATCACCATCACTGCCATCACCACCACCATTGTCACCATCATCTCAACCATCGTCACCATCATCACCATCACCATCATCGTCTTCACCACCATCACCATTATCACCACCACCACCATTATCATGTCTTAAGTGCCACCACCATCCTTGCTGTCCTATCACGATCCCTCCACCAGGCAACCCCAGACTGCAGCCTTTCCAGCCTCCAACACTCCCTTCACAATGGCCAGGGTCACTCAGCTTCCCAAGGACCACATCTCCCCAGGCTGCCACACTTTCCAAGTCTCCACCCAGGCCCCAGGCCAGTCTCTGCTCACAGAGACAATGGGCTAGAATGTTTCAAACCAGCTGGACATGGTCAGCAGAGGTCAAGGAGGAACTGAGGCCTCCTGCCAACAGCCATCAGAGTGGTCCTCCAGCCTCGGTCAAGCCGTCAGATGACAACAGCCCCTGCCAGGAGCTCGACTGTAACCACAAGGCACACTCTGAGCTAAGTCAGCTAAACCACTCCTAATTCCTGACACCCTTTCCCCACAAGAAAAAACCCTGTTTGCTGATTTAAGTGGCCAGGCTTGGGGGTAGTTTGTTACACAGCAACAGATAAACTAGTATGCAGGCCTGGATAAAACGTGGCAAACTTGCTAACACCCTCAGATCTGTCAGCCTCGTCATCTGCCTGTATGTGCAGAGATCCAACCGAGTCCTCCCCATGCCACATGACTGCAGCCCACAACACCTGCGCCCACTAACTCCCCGCCTGGTTCGGGAGCTCCACCAGGCAGGAGCAGGGTCTGTCCTCCCAGGAAGATTCCCCAAGACCCAGCACAAATTCAATAAATGAAAATAAACAAAGCCCTGTGCACAGAAGGGATGTCCCTGTGTTTATAGCATGACGACGCAGAGGGCTGTTAAGCTAAGCTGACCAGAAAGCTCTACAAGCAATTACCTAACGAGTGAAAAACCCTTCATAGCTCACTCATTTAACTCATTTTACTGAGTATTAGGTGTGAGGCCCTCTGACAAGACTGCGGAATGCAGTGAACCCCAAGACCAGCCCTACTCCTGCCCTCAGGACGCGTACTTGGTGACGGGAGGAAGGGGGTACAGTCTACTCTTTACATCCCTGCTGGACCCCTGGGTTTTAGGTCCATAATCCCTTCTCCACCGTTCTGAAACCCAAAACAACTTTGAAAATGGCAAGATTTCTGTGACTCATTTGGTGCAAAACCTGTGTGTGGATGTGGGGCTGTTTTTCGTCTTCTGACCCCGCTTGTAATGACTATTCTGTGTTTTGCCATGGACACAGTCACATGGCAGATGGCAGGTGCCCCCCCAGACCTCGCTCGTGGTGGAGTCTGACGCCCTGTGTGCACTCTACCACTGTGTCAAGTTCTGAAGAGTCCAGAACTCCTCGGGCCCCCAGGGTTTCAGATACGAGACCCCGGGTCTGAGTTAAGAAGGGTCACCTACCAACACGCAGCCTGGACCTTGGCAGGGGGCTGGGGAGCACAGGGAAATGTGGGAACCCCCGCGCGGGCGGGCACTTACCGGAACGAGCCATCCAGGTTGGCACGGTGGATGAAGCTGAGCTTGGCGTCGGCCCAGTACAGCTTCTGCTCCTCCAAGTCGATGGTCAGCCCGTTGGGCCAGTAGATGTCGGAGTCCACGATGATTTTCCGGGTACTGCCGTCCATGCCTGCCCGCTCGATTCGAGGTGTCTCGCCCCAGTCTGTCCAGTACATGTACCTAACGAGGGGGCAGAGCACGAGCAGGGAAGGCTAGCCCGGGGCTGCTTTGTGTCTGTCTTCTGTCTACACGAATGCAAACGTGTTAGACAAAGACCGAGAAATCATCCCGAAACTTGCCCACTAGAGGTAACCAGTGCTTCGGGGCTGGGCTAGTCTCGCTTCCGATTTGACTCCTAAGCAGTTAGGAACATATTAATTCTTAAACCAAGTTGGCGAACCAAAATATGCTATTCCAACTTGTCCCCGGCGATCCCCTCTGAGTACTCCCTCTTTCTACTAATAGAAAACCTCTTTGTTCTCTTAATGGCGATAGGATATCGTAAATTAGTTACGTGACACCACGTCTGACGTTTGAGTTCTTTCTGATTTTTTTGCTGCTACGAAAATGCTGCAAATGAACTGCTAAAGCCAATTAAAAATATGTAGGGTGGGATAGTGTTTGGCACATTAAAAAAATGAACCATTAAGCCAAGGAGGAATCTTAGATGTTTATTACTAAGAGAAAGAGCCAGTCTGGAAGGGTTACCTACATTGTGACTCCAACCACAGGACATTCTGGAAAATGCAGAACTACAGAGACTAGAAAAAGATGAGGGGCTGCCCAGGGGTTTTGTTTAACAACAACAAAAAAATAGAGTCTATTAAAAAAAACCCACACAGGTGGGCGTGACTGCAGTTCTGCCCGGAGGGGCTTGTGGGTGATTCACCACTGCCCTTCCACACCCTCCAGCCTCCAGGAAGGGGCAGGCCCCTCACATCCTGAAGCCACCCCCCGTCCTGAAAGGCTTCCTTATGTGATAGCCCACCAAGTAAGTGGACACAATGTGAGGTGACACCAGGCATCTGGGGTGACAGGTTCAAACCCTGCCAGCACCCAGAGAACACGTCTAAGCTCTCCGGGGAGGCAAAAACCCAGCGCGCTCCTCGAAGCTGGGCTTGGGTTCCTGGGGGCAGCTCAGAGGAACGACACCTGCCTGGAGGACACGGGCCCCTCGGGTTCCGGTCGGACATGGATGAGCCATGGGACACGTGGGTGGCAGACCTGCTTTATTTGGTCCACCTGTGTCTCCCTGCTGACAAGGAGGACAGTGTCCAGTTTCCCTTGGAGAAGCCCCACTCCCACGAGTGGTCTTTCCCCACGGCGCAGTCTCTCCCCACTGCCCTCCTCCCAGGGCGGGTGGGCATGGGTGGGTCATGGCTAATCAGCAAATCCCATAACCCTTGGCCTCAGGGACTGCTTTAAAGACCGGCAGCTCGTCCATGCCGGGCCACCGGGAGTCTGCCTTGAACCCTGACCCAGGAAGGCAGGGAGCTCCCCGCCCCACCTATGCCACCCGTGGGAGGCCCGCGGATAGTGCAAAGCCAGCGGGGGGAGACCGTGCACTGTCCCTTCTCGGGCATCCTAGTTCCCAGCCCACAGACCCTCTCTTCGCTTCGAGCTGCTTCTCTCGGACCTGGCAAGTCCCCCACCTCTCTGGGCTCTACTTCTTCCCAGGTGGGATCTCCTCCCCTCTCAGCAAATTCTGAGCTGCTGATGTGGCCAGGGGCCGGCGCACTCGCCGGGGGCATGGGGACAAGCAGCCCCACCTGCCTCTCAGGGGTGCTCATCCAGCGGGCCCCCTGTGGCCACGGGAGGTGTGGGTGCCGGAGGGGCCACCCCACGGGTGAGGCCATACAGCCTTCCTGGGGGGCCGTCATTCTGAGCCGATGCCAGGACGATCTGCTGGAGGAGCTGGAACAGGTCCCTGAGCCACGCCAAAGGCAGCCTCCTGCCCACGTGGCAGCGAGGTTCCTGTCACCGAGCTCCCCTGCTTTCCAACCCAAGTGGGGACAGACAGGTGAAGAAAGCACCCGCACGCAGAACTCCTCTCCCAGGGGCGTCTCTTACACTCTCTCCTCTGCAGCTAGTGAGCACTTGGCTGACACAGGGGGAGCAGGAATCGCTCTTCCCACTGGACAGATGGGAAAACTGAGGCTCTGGAAGGCGGACCTGCCCCAGGCACGTGCCAGCGGTTCCGGGAGCACTGCATGGCTCTCTGGGTGAGGCCAGGGCGGGGCCGTCGGGGGACTGTCCCCTGAGCCTGCAGGCCCAGGACGTTGGCGTGCTTTTCCCAGCAGCCCCGGGCGGGCAGGTGCTGTCCGCCAGCTCAGCAAAGGCTCCCACTGGCCTGCTGCAGACGCCCTCCTTCCCAGTGCCTGTCCCGCCCCCCAGCAGCCTGAAAGGAGCCAGTCCTCCCACCATCCACCAGGAAAATATCAGGAGAATCGATCTCAGAGCCATCCGCTGATAACCTCCCTAGATGCTGTCCTGCAGCCGCGAGAAATGCCAGAAAATGTGAAGGCTCTGGACCTCTGCAAGGAGCATAATTCAAATTCCTTCCCTGGGGTTTCATAACAGAGGCCCGCTGGTTTCCTTAAATGGGGAATTTGCGAGCCACTCCGTTCCCAGAGACTCGCTGGCATGGATGTGCTTTTGTAAAATTTTGAACGCTGCCGCAGGCCCAGCCCGGTTCCACGGGGGAATCCACTTCCGAAGGAAAGCACAGGAAAGCACGGCTGCCTGGTGTTTGTGCCCTCGTGGGTCCCGGCTGTGTGTTATTTTAAGGAAGGACCATTTTGCATTTTAAAGAAGGGGTTGGGTTTCAGCCTGGCTTTAGCTTGAGACGGGAGCGACTGCAGCCCCTCCTGGCTAATGCCGGCCTGGGCCTCCCCTCAATCACTGGGGTGGTGTCTCTCCGGCTCCCGGTACTGGACTCCCAGTACTTGGGGCCAGAGGGCCCTCCCCAGGTCCGGCTCTGCCGCCTCCGGGGGCCCTTGACCCTGGGGAGGGTGGTGGCTTCCCTTAACCCTGTCTGGATGCTTGCTTTGCTACCTGTGCCCAAGGAGACAGACGGGCATCTCAAACCTTCACCACAGGGGAAGTGTGGGGGAAGGCCAGTTCGGAAGTCCTTCCCAGGGCATCAACACCAAAGTCAACTTTGCCCCAGGGGCTGGGGGTGTTGGAAAGAATTCAGAGGCAAGAACAGAAAGGATTTCAAACATTTAGTAAGAAAAGCTCAAGCTAGAGAATGACTGACTCCCAGTGATGGTACAAGCAAGGCCAGCCTGGACATGAACATGGAGAAGATCGCTCCCCACCAAGCGCCAAGCATCTCCCACCAAGCACCGAGCACCTCCCCAACCAGGAACCCAGAGCCTTCCTGCTGAGCACAAACCCCTCCCAACCAACCAATGGTTGGTCACAAGGGAGAGGTCATGAGGAAGAAAGAAGACACATGGGCACAGACATGGAGACTGTATTTGGGGTGGTAAGCAAGGGGCATCTTTAGTGTTTCAACAACTAAGACTCACTGAAGCTGCTAACTGTTCTTGGCGTTTTCTGCATGACATGGGACACGGTCCCACCCTGTACAGATGGGGACACTGAGGCACAGGACAGCAGTGTGCGGCCCTTGCTTCTTGCCTTTGTCTCTAACCCACATGCAGAGAACCAGCAAACCTGTGTGGTTCTGATCCCGAATCTGGCCACTTCTCACCCACAGCCCACTAGCTTCCTGATCCACGCCCCCACCTTACATCACCAGATCATAGTGATAGCCGCAAAAGACCCCCGGCTCCCACCCCAAAGTCCACCCTCACTCCAACGGCCAGAGGGACCCCCCCAGCAACTCTTCCACTCTAAACAGGACCTACCCTTTCCCCTGCTCTGTGTCCTCCATTCTCCTCTTCACTTCACTACAGCCCCACCAACAGGCCAAGCCTCCTCCTACCCCAGGGCCTTTGCACTAGCCACTTACACTGCCTGGAATATTCATCCCCTGGATGGCCACATGGCTCTCACTCTCATCGGCTTTAGGTCTCTGCTCAAATATCATTCCCTTGTTCTTAGTCTCCTAACCTACGACGGGAAGCCCCTTGCTTCACCCTCTTTGTCCTCAGGCCCCATGTTATTCTCCTCCGGGGCACACATCCCTCTGGGACATACTATCTGCTTATGGTCTTCTCCCTCCAGTGCACTGCAAGGGCCTCGAGGCAGCACCCCTTAGCCTCTCCCATCACTGACAATTTCCCCTCTTAGCCGGGGAGACTCAGCCCATGCCAACCACCACCTCCTGAAGGATGGTTGGATTCCAGGAGTCCTGGGGTCACCCCACAGTACAGGAGAGGTCAGAAATAGGGAATATCCTGGAAGGTCAGTCTGGCCCCTGGCAGCTTGGCCTGCTTGGAAGTGGGGGCAAGAGGGGCCTGAGGGAAGTCACTGTCGCGTTTGGCCCCCAGGCGGCTGGGGCTGGGGGGCTCCGCTGGGGTAGACGCACCAGGCCTGTCTGGTCTGACTCCTGGGCGATAAACCCCAGACCATCCCTGACCTCGTGTGTATGTGCATGGAGGACACGAGAGCCAGGGGGTGCGTTTGCTAAGTCAGCACACTGTCAGGTGGGGTACTCGCCCACCACAGCACCCCTTCCCCCTGTTCCCCAGCTATCCAAACACCAGCCTCGGCGAGACAGGCCTCCACCTCCTGGCCCCTGTTCCACCCACCTGGGGCGGGCTGACCAGGAAGAGAAGGCACCGCCAGGACCAGGGCAAGCAGGTGGCATCGGGAACAGAACCCAGGGGTCCTACTGTGTTCCTGTTCAAGATGTTAGGGAGCCATCCACCTCTGACAACCGAACCAGCAGAGAACCAGACACACACAGCCGTGGGTCAGCTGCCGCCACCAGGTAGCCGGACACCTGCCACCCAGGTAAGGCTGTATCACTCCCAGGCTATGGGAGGAGGGGAACGAGGGCGGAGGGGTGACAGAGCAAACTGCTCCCATTCGGGAAAGTCTAGAATGGGCCCGGCCAGGCTGGGCTGTGCCATCAGCCACCTCCCCATGATCTGTCCCTCCCAGCCTTCAAACCCCAGGATGTTCCTAGCTTCACTGCCGCTCCCACAGTCCCTCCTGGGACTCAGGGCTGGGCCCTGAGCCTTCATGGGTCACGGTGAGCTCAGCTAGATGGGGGAGCAGAGGAGAGCAGAGGGCTTCCGGAAGAGGCCAGAGAGACAATCCGCCCGGCCAGTTCCACTTCTGGACAAGGACCTCCACCTTTTATACCGTTTTCAGCGAATGTCGTTAGAAAGGTGTGGAAGGCACAGATTCAGCTTGCAGGAGGGTCTCGGACACCAACACACACACAGCAGAGGCCTCGTGATTCACATCAGGAGCCTTGGATGCAGCAGGTTTCAAACAGAAACCAAAGCATGGCCTTTCAAGGGGAAATGGTTCCCAACACCAGGTTCCAAAAGGCAAACTCCTTTCAAGATGGCCAGGTTTGCTCTGAAAAAGCTGCTTGGGCTTAAGTCAATTCAAGAGGGAAACCAGGGCCCCTCGGACCCCCCGCCAAGAAGAAAGGCAGCTGGGCTTACCCGTGAGCGGGGTCCAAGGCGATGGCCCGTGGCTGGTCGAGGTCCTGCCAGAAGAGGACCTTACGCGACGTCCCGTTGAGGTCGGCCACCTCGATGCGGTTGGTCTCTGAGTCCGTCCAGTACAACTTCTTGCCGACCCAGTCGCACGCCAGGCCGTCAGGTGACACCAGGCCGGAGATGACCACGTTCTGCACAGCGACCCCCGTCTGGTTCAGGTAGGTCTGCTTGATGGCCTCCTCGCTCACGTCCGTCCAGTACACGGCTCCCTTGGAGAACTGGAAGTCCACGGCAGCCGCGTCCTCCAGGCCGCTGACCACGATGGTGGACTCCAGCTTGACTCCGCCAGCGTCCACCAGCCGCACGTCCCGGCGGTTGGCGAACAGCAGGAGAGGCGAGGCTGCGGGGGGCAGGGGGAAGCGATCGGTGAGGACTGGCCCTGAGTCAGGATCCCACGGCCCGGCATAGGGGACCACGGGCCCCGAGAGCTCCTGGCCCCCGCCCCCCCACCCGGCCCCTCTGCTCCTTCCTCCCGCTCCCCTGGGCTCGGGCAGGCAGTCCAGGGGACTCTTCCTGCCACGCCCCTGCCACGCCTGCCCCCTCACGCCAGGATGCCATGGCCAGGCCACCCGGCGCCTCTAAGGGCTACAGAGAAGTCACATCAGCCTGATGCAAGAAAAGGGGACATCGGGGCACAGTCCTGGCCGGGCCTCGGGATTCCCTTACAGTTCCCGGACCTGTTGTCCCAACCCAGGCCCTTCCTGGCACTGTGGCCTCAGTTTCCCACTCTGGGGTGCCACCCTTCAGCTCATACCCCTTCGACAGCACCCTATGCGGCGGCGGGGCTGAGAGACTGCCACGGCCAGCGCCGGGCTCCAACCCGGGCCACGCCCCTGAGGACATGGGGGACACAAGGAGGGCTGGAGGTCAGGGCCCCCTTGGGGCTCCACCACTGCCGCCAGCACCCGGCATCACGATGTCACAAGGAAGGGAGGGACGCTTGTAAAGATCAGACAGGGGCGGTGCAGCTACATGTGAGCCAGGCATCCCGACCTCCTGCGAGGAGACCGCCACAAAGGACGTCCGTCCCCGGACCTCCCTGCCCCTCCTTGCCCCAAGCAGACGCAGACGGAGAGGAAAAAACCTTCATCATCACAGGCCGCCAGGTCCCTGCAGGTCACCCACGACACACAGAGCCATGCAGGCTCCCCTGCAAGTGTCCTGGGGACCCCGTGAGGGGCCTGGGCTGTGGAGGGCGTTGTGCCCGCTCTGCGGATGGGGAAGAGGAGACCCGGAGGGGTGCCCGCACAGCCAGGTTCAACAGCACCCTCAAGGCCTCTGCACACTGGGCCACTTGTGCGGTGGGCACGTGGGTGCGTTTGGTCTGCAAACATACATTACTTTTCTGTGTATATTTACTTCACTAAAAAGTTTTTAGTCATTAAGAAAGGGGACTTTTCCTGTTTTCCCAGCTTCTCACAGGACTCGCTCCCAGCACACCGCGGGTCCACCTGCCCGGCTTAGAGCGCTCCTGGACCTGCCCAGGGCCGGCACACAGCAGGGGTCCTGCACATCCGGTTCTGGCACCCCACCTGCCTCCCGCACCCCAACTTTAAGGAGGTCCGTTACCTCTGCCCTGGGAGAAGTGGGAAGGAAAAGGGGGACTGTCCAGAAGGGTGTCGGTCCCCACCCCCAGCTAGAGGCCCCAGGGAGTGAAGAGGGACGCCCACCACCGACGGCCCGGCCAGAGGCTGGGCGCCATCTGTGACTCGGGAGCCGGCCAGCTCTAGAGCACAGTGGGGGAAGGGAGAGGATGCCCAGACTGGGGAGGGTCCAGAACCTTCAGAGGAAGAATCCATGAGGACCAGAGGCAGGGGGGCCTTCACTGCAAACAGGGTCATATATGGGGTCTGGAGGACACAGCAACACAGGCAGGCAAAGCCATTACCAACAGAGACACCCCACAGCACACCCAGTGTGACAGGACGGGCCTGGAGCACATTCCCATTAATCATTGCCATGCTGCTCCCGGTCACCCAGAGCAAGGATCACCAGACATCCTGTTCTGCCAGCGAGGTTTCCGGCGCCCAGACCCCTGAGGTTCCCTGCGGCCAGGTCCCCTGGCTCGTCCCCACTCACCAGCCAAGGCATGACCTGCCCGGGTAGGCGGAGCTGAAATTCCACACTGTGATTCTCTACCTTCTGAGGACCACAGGGCTCTCTGATAAACGGATCCTCTCCCCAGACACAGACCCCACACAGGTGCACACACAGTACTCTCACCAAGACCTCATGACGTCCTCCTACCAGGGAGGACCCAGCTCTGGCCCGACGACCCCTTGCTAAAGCAAGCAGAGGCCAGGTGTAGCTGCTGACTTCTAGAAGTTAGCATCTGTCTCAGGAGGGAGCAAGCTCCCCGTAGCCACAGGTATTCAGGCACTAGTAGGGGACTACAGGGGAGGGGCTGCAGGGGAGATGCACCAGGTGTGAGCATCATCAGGGGGCCGGCCCCACAGACAAGCAGTCTCCCATCAGCTGCTCTCCAGTGGGGAGGGGAAGCACTACAGAAGAGGTACCCCAGGGGTGGGCGGCGAGTGGCCAGAAACCCAAAACACCCTGCCCCACAGGAGAGGAGCCTGGGCTGGGGAGATGGAGGGGGAGGGAGGAAGGGAGCTCCTGGAAGCTGCCCCAGGCACAAAAAATCCTAGCTCTGCTCTGTACTTTCTCCCCAAACTGGAAAGACCACATTTTCACCATGGTTTACACTCTGGGCAGTTCAGGTGCACCCTTCAAAGGCCACAGATGTGGGGTTTTCAATTTCTTGTGCTTTTCCTAAAGTGAGGCTCTCGGGGAAGGGAGCCACCCTGGAGAGCCAGGGGGTGGGCGGCGGGCAAGGTTCTGTGTAGCCCGGGCGGGCGTGGCCCCACCAGGCAGGCCTTTTCCAGAAGGAGCCGCTCCTGCTTCTGGGATGTTTGGAAAGCATGGCACGCTCCACTCCCGAGTCCCCATAGGCACTCGCCTCACCCTAGTCCCCCCGGGAACTCATAGCAAGGGGGGCTTCCCCAGCTGACACAGGCAGCACCCACTCTCCTGGTGGCCTGCGCAGGGCCTGGGGAACCCTGGCCAACATGGCCCTCCCACTGGGAGACACGGCCTCCTGGGGGCCGTTCTATCCCACCGGTGGAGAGACGCCAGGGCAGGACAGCCAGGAGCCAGCCTGCTATGAGGATGATGGTGGGAGCAGGGCCAGACGGAAGAGAAGAGAGCAGAGCAGAAAGGAGAGAAAGCTCTCAAGACAGCAGTCAGGACGGGTGGCGCTCTGCACTGAGACTGGGACAGAGCCGGCCAGGAGAGTGGGGGCAGAGGGCCGTGATGCACCATCGGCGAACGCGGAACACACCTCCATGTCCTACGTCACAACGGGGAAACAGACAATAAGCAATAAATACAGTAGATAGGCCAGGTTAGTTCCTTGAAACATCAACGGGTGGTTTGGAAAAACAGAGCAGGGTAAGGGGTCTGGGAGCGGGGGCTGTCACTTCACGTAAGATGGTCAGGACAGTCGCCCTAAGAAAGTGACAATGGGGCAAAGACGTGAAAGGTTGAGGGAAGGTGGCACGGAAGGCATCACCAGCAGAGGGAATGGCCAGTGCAAAGGTCCTGGGGTGATGCATGTGGGAAGAATAGATGCTGGTCCTATGTGCTCCTTCCCTGTGCACCCATATGCCCAAAACCCTCTCATCTCCCTGGGGTGAGATAACTACAGCTCTGGGAAAGGGAACCTGACCTACCCCAGGTCACTCCGCCCGGGGACGATTTGTTGACTCAGAACCTGAGCTTCTGGGCAGTGGGAAGGAATCATGGAAAGAAAGAGTGCAACGCAAGATGGAAGAGTTGGGGGGAGGATGGACAAGAGCAGGAGCCCCTGGGCCAGGCCACCTCCCAGCTCCGCAACCCGCACAGGTCACCGGGAAAAAACACACCGTTACTGGGAGGCCACCGATGCCAGGAAAACCCTTTCGGAAAACACGGTAGCAACTAGTATCCAGGACCACAAAAAACCTAACCCTCCCCCGGGGGGGCACCCTCGCAGGAATCGCCCCCGGGAGCACCAGAGGGAGGAGGACTTGGCTGCAGTGCCAGCTGCTGCCCTATTTATAACCAAAAACGAACAAAATAACTCCAAAGTCGGGGGTAACCAGACTGTCCTCTCAGCATAAAATCACACCCACAGAAGCAATAAGAAAGTGGCTGCAGTGACATCGGAGAAGCGGCACGGTAACATGTTGGGTCTCAACGCGCCCACCAGCCTGACTTCAAGCCGCGATCTGTACTGGCACAGTTAATGCCAACGCGCTGGGCGGGAACGAAGACTGAACGGGACGCCAGGGAAGGCGACCTTGCCGGGTCTCTGGGTGGACAGACTTGTCCTGTGTTCGCCCCGAATTCTGTTTATGTTGCTACGACGTTATCTGTGCCAATATATTTTTCAGGACCCAAAACAGAAGGGCCAACAGACCAGGTCCGCTCTCCAAGTGTGAGCCGCGGAGACAGCCCGGGGTGACCGCCCAGACCTGCCCTCTCAGACGGCAACGTCTGATCTGAAATGGGGGTGATCGTGGTACCTCCCCTTCAGAGACTATGGGGCGTGACCCGGGCGATTCACCCAAAGGTCCGGCCTAGAAGCGGCACATCTGAAATGTTCAGCGGACAGCAGCCGGGCGGGTAGTACTTCCTCCGTCCAGCCCCAGGCCGGCCCTGCTCCACAGGAATGTGCGTGGACACGGACTCCAGGGGCCTGGCCTCTCGCCATGAGACTGGGGGCAAAACTTCAGAGGCAAGAAATGAGATCCACTCTTAAAAGGCACCCCCGGCCCCGAGCAGACTGAATCCCCCTGCGAAATTCTCCCTTGGTTTAACAAGGCACAGATGACCCTTTCCGTGACCCTGGATGTCCACGGCCCCTTCCTGCCACGACCCTCAGGACACCCCAAAGAGTCCTGTGGGTTCTCTGCACCTCCCTGGTGGGGGACTGGGAGTGGGCCCTCCCACCTGTCCGCAGGCGGTCGGATGTTCCCGGCCCCCCTCGGCGGAACAGCGTCGGACAAAGGCCGTCTCCTTCTCCCTCCTCCCTTGGGGACCAGGACCTGTGACCAATTCCCAGTCCCCACCGCAGTAGGATCGGGAGTCTGAAAACCCAGCGCCTGCCACCGCACGCTACCCCATGTAAGCATATCCAGTATTTATATATAGAATTCATAGCAGATGTCTGGCCGTCATTCCAATGGCTGTATTTTACACCGTTTACATGGTTACACCGAACACAGCCCGCTCAAGGTAACCCAATCCTCTGAGACTCCACCAAAGAAGCAACAGTTTTAGTCCTTGCCTTCCTAATACCCAGCAAGCACTGTATCGCTCACCGGAGCAGTGAGGCCTGGGCACCAGCTGTGGTGGGGGCGGGGGACTTTCATCGCACACCAGCCCTCGAGGGAAGGAAAACTACGTGGGGCCACATTCAAGGAGCCTGTGTCAGTTGGGCAGGACACGTGCTGCGCATAGTTAACTTAAACAAGAAGAAATGGCAGGTGAGTGCCACAGACGGGAAGTACCCGGAGCCTGAAGGACAGTGAACCTCTGGCTGGACATGGTGGGCTTCCTGGAGGAAGTGAGACCAGACCCTTGAAGGATGAGTAAGACTGTGAATGCCGAGCGTGCCCAGGCTCAAGACCAAGATGTGTCCTTGCACTCAAGGTAATCTTACTCAGGACGGCTTACAGGCAACTTGCCCAACACCTGACAGCTCTGGGGGCCTTCTAGCAGTTTCTCAAACTGGGTACAGAAACGACCCGCCTGCACACCCCATCCCCAGCGGCAAGAGCTCCAGCACACCTCTCCTGCTCGTGCCACACCTCCAGCTACACCTGGGTCCACTCCCGCCTTCCCTCTGCTCTGCTCTCATCCTCCTGTCCAGCCCTGAACCGGACACACGCGCCACACACGGGGCAGAGCCAGCCCCTCCGGATTCCTCCCCAGCATGTCCTGGCTGTCTTGGGCCTGCTGTGGCCCGCTACATGCTCTTACAACCGGCCCCCTGAGTTGCACGGGCTCTGCTGGGAGGTTTTATGAAATCTTACAGGGTTCTCGGTATGAAAAGGCAAGAAAAGTCACCGGGCAGCCGGTGGGAAGAAAGACACACAAGGTTGCTTACTGCACTGCTGTCTCGGAGCGAAGGCCTGGCTTCGGGAGCGCATCAGCATCGCCGTGGGAGGCGGGTGGAGGGGATGCTTGCACGACTGCGTGACCGTACTCCATGCCACGGGGCCGGACGCTTTTACGCGGTGAGGATGCTAAATTTTATGTGCTGTGTGTTTTAACACAACAACGTAAACCAAAACGGATGGTGCAGTAACATACAGAACGTTACCAGCCACTGAAGAGAAAGACTTGGAACTCCCGGTAGAGCCTGCATTCGGGGTCTGTTTTAAACGTTGAGCTCTCATTAAAGCGCGTCGCGATGTGCTCCTTATCTGTGTATTTCAGCCAGTGTAGACTCACTATTCCTAGCTCATTAAACGGGTTATGATCCAATGTTCCCATTAGCTCCGATGTCCTTTCCTCCCTGCGCTCGGACAGCGAGACTCCCTGCGCACTGGCCCTGGTGTCCTCTTGGCACGTCCCCATGGCCCCCCAAGGATTTCTTTACTTTCTGGCCCAATGACACGCTCCTGACACAGGTGCCCCTTTCCCTCCCGCAGGCCTGGCACTGGCCTCTCCTCTGATGAGCTCTGGCTCGTCTCCGGGGAAAGTGAGCTTTGGAAGCCTGGACCTGGCCACAGGCTGTGCTCACTGCCCCTGGGAAGTCACCGTCTCCGGGGCTGTCGGGAGACAAAGCTAGGGAACACAAGCACGGGCCACCCCCATCATCTGCACACATCCCATGTCTGGGTGGGCCACTCACCACGTTTTATCAGAGCCCCCAAGTCACCGGTAGAGCATCTGTGGTCGTCCCTGGACACGCACGCGCACACACAGGCGGAAAGAGCCATCGCCTGACCAGCGTGTCCCACCGAGAAGGATCGAGACAACACTCTTGCCATAGCGTTTCCGCTCACACGGCAAGCCGGTGTCCTTTCTGCGGCCTCGGGAGCACGGTGTTCCTGTGCTTGTCGGCGTGGTGTCGCCCTTCCAAATGGTCCCCAGGCTGCAGAGCCCCGCGGCGTGGGTTCATGCGGGAGGGACTTCCTTCGGGCACGACCCCCAGCACAGTGGCCTTGCGTTCAGGGCTCCTGACTCAGCCACGCATGCGCAACGAGGGCTCTATCAACGAAAGCCCGTGGGAAACTAGATTCCACGCAGCTCTCTGGTCGGTGGCTGAAGCTGTGTGACCAGAGGCTCCCAGGAAGCCAGCCCTGCATTTCCCCACCTTCGCTGATTCACATCGGCAGCGACTTTCCAGAACACACGACTATAGATAAGGAGAGTCGATGGTCTGGTATACACACGCTTTTACACACCTAGAGCTAGTTCTGCGTCTCCTTCTGCATGGGTGTGTGTGCACACGCGGTAAAAATCCCCCAGCACGCGTGGCACATTTCCCGGGGGTGCTTTCTAATCCTCCCCCTTGCTGGGCTGGTCAGCAGCTTCTCCGAACCGGACACCGGCCGTTGTGACCGGCGAGCCACTTACTTGTTCAGTGTAACCGACTTCCCAGGAGCCACTTACTTGCTCAGTGTAACCGACTTCCCAGGAGCCACTTACTTGCTCAGTGTAACCGACTTCCCAGGAGCCACTTACTTGCTCAGTATAACCGACTTCCCAGGTGCTCCCGGCCTCTGCCGCTCACCGCACCCCTCCTTGCTTCTCGGTGGCCCGGCGCCCCAGGCCATGTCGCTAGCAGCACCACCACACCATACCCCGTCACCACCTGGTTTCCTCAGGTGCCAGGGGCCAGCATCTGGGCTGGGGGAAGGCAGGACACCGTGGAGTCCTGCTGAATCCACAGACCAACGTGGGAGAAAGTTGCCTCTCTAGGATGGTGTGTTCCTATCCATGCACGTTGATTTAAATCTTGTTTAGGGTCCTTCTATAAAATTGTATCATTTTTCCAAACAGTCTTGTACATTATTACTTAGATAGAATCCTCGTTCAAACCATCATTTAAAAAAAAAAGTCGCAGGACTCCAACAGAGAGAAACTGCAGAATTCCCTTAACGGCTCTGATAAAGCAGACCTCAAAGGCACTTGGGCTGGCGCGGGGGCTCATTGACGGATCTGTGGAAGCCTCTTCCCACCCCTGGGGCAGGAAAGTTCTATTTCCCCTTTGAGAGGAAATGCAGGAAAGGCGCTGATCTGGCTAAAATGAGAGGGATCAAGGAGAAATCGGTGCAGTTCCCAAAAGTGCGAGTGAACTCGTCTCCAAATACAAGGAGCCTAATCTTGACTGCTTAGCGCTGAACGCAAGGATGTTAAAATGGCTGGAAATGTCTGTGGCTTGACTGTGAGCACCGATCTCAGCAAAACCCCAGGGCAGCTTCTCATGGCAGCTTCCAGACTACAGTCATATTAAACGCCCAGACAACCCTTTATGTGGGCAGTTCCTCAAAGCTGGGAACCTCCCCAATGCGGGCCTGCACCCCGGGGCCCGGAGCAAGGGGGGCACCCTGTCGCTGGGGCCAGAGGCCGCGGCGACCGTCATCCCAGCGACAGAGTCTCACCTTCCATCTGAGGCTTCCCACTCAACTAAGAGAGGCTCCCCTCCATGACACGTCCTGCAGTTCCACAATGTTCCAAAGGCGCGACTTGACATTTACAACAATAATAAATGTTGGGTTTCCTTTAACTGAACAGATGTTCTGCCTTTTATGGAAAGCTCAGGAAAGTCCAAGTGGTCGGCCTGAATGGGCCGAGCCGGAGCGGAAACCTCGAGAACCTCTCCCAAAGCCCAGGGAAGACACCGCTCCCCTAGCTCCCCCCGCACCTGCCCTGTCACAGCCCCCAAAGCCTCCCCCACCCAGCTGTTCATCCCAGACCCAATCCCCAAGGATCTGCCCAGACGCCTCTCCCACCCTCAACCTGGTCCCAGCCCCCACGCTTCCTGCAGGCCCCCACTCCCCCAGAGAAGACCAAGGAGATAGGGCCCTCCCTGGTCCTACACCCGGCCCAGGTGAAAGTGGGGTCCTCCATGAGACCGCCCAGCTGGCGCCGTCTCCTCGGGGCAGGGATGGCCGCTGCCACCTGTGGGCCCAGGCACAGCAGGGCCCAGCTGCCTGGGGTGTGGGGGGACGCACCTCCAAGGCTGGGCCTGGCACCTGGGGCTTCTGGCAGAGTGCCCTCCTTCTGCCCTTCCTGTTCCAGGTGCTATCCAAATAACCACCCAGCCATCGATCAGGTATGCGGACGGTTGCACAAAAATTACAAATAAATCTCCTATTTTGCTTCAAATCCAAAGCAGATACAGCCAAGGCTGGCATAAGACGACAATCCATTACAAAGGACCTGCTTATCTACCCACGCTCACACCAAGGCCACTTGGGATAAAAAGAAAGAGCTTTCATTACAAGCACAAGTGTGGGGAGTTCAGAGCAGACAAAACTTGAGTGGTGCCTCCTGGGACAAGGCGGGCAGGGAACAGTTAGAAAAAAGCTCGAGGAATCTTCCGGAACACCAGAAGGTCTACTCTCGACCTGGACTATGATGCCAAGCTGTGGACATTCATTGGCGAATGTCTCTGCTGAGGTCTACGCACGTTGCTGGGTACAGAAGCAAGAATACAACTCCCGTCCCACCTCCTGTGTCCCAGCCAGTCACAGAGGTTGGTGCCAGGCCCTCAGGCTTGCCTCGCACCTGCCGGGCTCCCAGTGTCTGCCCACCTGCTCTTCCGTCCACAAGCTTGCCAGCCTGGGCTCACAGCACCGCTCCGAGCCACCCGCTTCCTCTGGCTTGGTCACCCCATTCTGCTGTCCCCAACTGCCATATTAGGCTTCCTAATCCTAGCACGCACGCGTGTGTGCACAGACACACACACACACACACACACACACACACACACAGGGTAATTAACTCTGAGGCCCAGGCAAGTTTCCAGAGCAGGGACCACATTGCAAAGGTCAGGGACGCAGACAGACAGGAAACGACAGGGGCAGGTTTAGGGGGTGGAGCAGGAAAGAAGAAATCAGTTGCAAAAGATACAAAGAAAATGAAGTTTCAGACACCTCAGAGCACAAAGAAGCTTAGAGGAGAGCCCTTAATTAGGGTTTTCATTAAATAGGGAAAAGGGCTGGTGGGGGGTCCCCGCTGTCCCCCTGCCTATGGGGAAGCAGTGCCCTGGGGAAGGCACGAGGACACTCTGGCCCGTGCTGAGGAAGAGCCTGGGCTTGGGTACTCCGCAAAGTCCTGGGAGACAAGCAAAGGCCCAGGACCTGGCACGGACCCCAAGACCTGCCAGAGGGAACCCTGAGTATCAGTCTGGGTAGCCCACTACCGCCAGGGGCCACTGTGAGGTTCCCAACCCTGGCCCGAGTGACATGGGCCCCTTCCAGGGGTGACTGTGTGGCCCTAATTCCCACCCAGCATAGGCTCACCCCTAACCCAGGACATGCCTAGGGATGACCATCAGATGGTCAGCGAGCCGCCCACAGTGCAAGTCCTGGAAACCACTTCTCAACTGAAGCAGCCCCCAGCACCAAGCCCCCACCCCAAGTCCCACACAGGTCAGCGGACCCCAGAGAGATGCGCAGGGAGGGGAAGGAACTGGCATCTGCCGTGGGCCTACAGCTCATCACCCTCCACCTTAACCCAACTCGATCTCAAAACACACCCCACCCCGGACTGACAGAGGAACAGTTTTATTTTTATTTTAATTTTTGGAGATGATGAATCTCTCCAGCAGCTCACTGAGGTCATACAGCAGGCAATGCGGGGGGCCCAGGGGTGGAGCCTCCGATCCTAATCTGGCTCTTTTCTCCACTGCCTCCCACCATGCTCCCCATCTCACCCAAGTCTATTTGAGGGGACAAATCCCAAAAGCAACCAACAAACCACCTCACGGAATGTCAAAGTTGACGAGTCTCACCCAGTCTCTTGATGGGAGTGGGTAGGAGCTTCCTCTGACCTTGGACTCAGACATGAAGCTAGGCCACTCCGAACAGTCGGCAGAGTGAGACCACTGCCCAGAGGTGACAAGTATGAAGAACCACACCAAAGCAGGTGACAGGAAAGAACAGTGCCAGTGACATCCCCTGTCAGTATGGGCACAGCCCAACTCGCACACTGGTAACCACCAACCTGTAAAGTGAGCCTAGGGAGAGAGGGACATAGTCTAACATGAAATTGCCATTTTAAAGGCTCTGAGAAGTCCTGCAGTGAGGAAATGTATTTCACGTCCTACACCCAGGACTTCCCGAGTGTATCTGATGAAAGAGCACCATGCAGTTTTGACCGAGGGGACACATTTTGAAAAATACTGGCCTGAAGGTGAAGTGAAACAGAAAACACAAAGCAAAACTGAACAGGAGCCATCAGGAGAGACTGGCCAGAAGCAACCCAGATCCCAGAGTGCCGGCCACATCCAGCTCGGCACACTCGCTTCCCAACCCCCAGCGACCTCGTCCCCTCTGTGTGAACAGGAAGAATGATGTCCAAGGCTGGGGGCTTTCTGGGGCCACATGGTCTTCTGACCGGAGGATGTTAGTCCTATCAAAGAGGCTTTCTACATCTGGCTGCTGGGAAATCATCTACAACAAACCACCCCAGACACAAGTGACCCAACAAGCTCCACGACACCAGTCCACATGGGCAAGAAAGCATCCTACCCGCCAACATAGCACGGAACGAGAAATGACCCCAACTGCCTGGGACCCCAAGGCCACGTCCTTGAACCCAGCCCCAGAAGTGCACAGGGCCCCCAGAGCTGGTCCCAGTGCCAGTGAGGGAGGACACGGCCCACACCAGGGCCGGTTCCCAGAGACAAGTTGCCCTTCCCAAAAGGGAGCCCATGAACAGAGCCCACTGGTGGTGGATGTCAGGGTCTGGTTACAAGCACCGCAGAGATTTCCCTGGGAGGGAAAGTGCTTCTCCTGGAAGCCACCTCCACTACCAACTAACTATGTTTTAATTGGGCGGATATATCCATTTCGCTGCAGTGACCGTGCAGGTGCTGACAGGTGATGGGGCCGGAGCAGAGGCCCGAGCACCTTCGAGGGAAGGAAGCGGGCGGCCAGGGCTCACCCACAGGCAGCCCAGTGTCTCCCTCCCGCCCCTTGCTCTCTCGCACACGCGCACAGGCACTCTGCAAGCCCTGATTTAGCCCCCGTGGAATGCTACCAACTCAGGGATACCTAGGACAAGTTGGTAGGAAAGATGACATTTGATTTATGTTTGCAAATGTGCGTTTTTCACTAATTAGAAGGTTTAGGGCAGAGCAGGGAAAAATATGTATTTCAGAGTCCCAGTTTGACTTGCCAGAAACCAGCCCGTTACTAACATTCTTATTTTCGACAAAATATAGCATTCTGATTACATACCATTTCGGTTCAACAGCTCCCTGCTCCCGGAAGTGGCCCAAGGCCATGGCAGAGATTGACTCGGGAGCCCTGGGGGCCTGACCTGCTGGCCCAGTGCAGCAAAGGGGTTGGGGGCAGTGGCCTCCACCCGGCGTCCTGCCGCATGCAAACAGGCACCACAGGGCCGCTCGGGTTCCCACAGAAGGTGGGGCCGCCCAGGAGCAACCTCTGGCCTCAGTACCCTTCCCACCCCCTATAACGAAAGCCGCTAGTTGAAATGTTCTGGGGGCCTAGCAGCCTATTTCCTTTATAGATGAAAGAAAACACTTTTACGATTCAAATGGCAACGAAGGGGTGGGCAGTGGGGCCTCAGCTGGCCAATCTGCAGGCTCTAAACTTAGCCTACTCATGTGGTCCCCAGAGCGACTGCAGGGATTAAATGAGTCCACTAGACATGCCTTACAACCTGCTCGGAACCCCATAAACGTGTGGGAACTAGAGCTGTGTTGTGGTGTTCTAAGGCAGGAGGCAACGACCAAAAAGTAAAGATCGCGTGAAATGCACGCCCTGTCGAGAACGTTCTTGATGGAGACCAGTATCAAAACCATCCTGAGTGCAAGCTGTTACGGGTCTCTTCACCGTCCATGGAAACCACCCAAGAAGGTTCTAAGGGTACTGCACGTGGGTGCACGCGCGTGTGGATTATGGGCGAGCGCAGGCAGAGTGTGCGGTTCACAGCTCCCAAGGAGCACACGCACCCCTCGTGTCAAGTGGAAAAGGGGACACCAGCCGGGAAGGTCTGAGGCTCTGCTGACCCTGGTAACGCCCACCCAGTTCTACCTGGCTTTCCAGCCAGCTCGGCCTCTGCGCTGGGTCCTGGATACCTGCCCTTTGGCCAGGGACCAGTATCAGATGCAAGAAAGAAGGGGCCAGATCAGCTCTAGGGAGCCCGGACAGTCCCACATCCCAGGGAGCACGAAGGCAGTACACATCCAAGAATTTAGTACAAGGCCACACAGCAAACTCAAGATTCAGGAACAAGGGTGCGGAGCGCCCCGTGCCTCAAAGCGCCTCCCCCACCCCACGCAAGCTCCCGCCACGGCTGCCAAGTCCGCAACAGCCAGCGGGGGTCTCTCTCCGGGCTGGCACTGAAGAGAGAAGGTGGGACCACTGTGGCCCTCCCCCCAGCCCCACTGGCGAGGAAGACTGCGCTTTCCCCGTGTGGTCACAGAGATCTCATTGTTCTCGGCAGAGAGGAAATAACTGAGCTCGGAACGCATTTTGGAATTGGCAGAAAAGAACATCTGGGAGAGGAAACGCATTTCAGAAACAAACATACCTTTGTACCAGCTTTTATTTTCTTTAAGTGGTGCAAAAAAAAAATAATAATAATAAAAGCGTGCCAAATTTACCATCACTCTACAAAATCTCCTTTTTATGGGGCAAAACGGGGAGGCTCTGCTTTCAAATGATCTGCTATTCCTGAAAAAAAGCAGCCCGCTGGGCACGGAGGCCTCGAGGCTGCGACCAGGAGCCAAACAGAAGACCTCAGGCTCACGACACCTCTGTTCCAGGCAGGGCAAGGTGGACAGACAAACCATCCTCCCCGTGGTCTGCTTTAAACTCTCGCCTCTTGGTCCCCACCACAGCCTCTCTGAGCACTAACATGCCTTGAAGGGCGGGATCTTCTGGGTCTCGAACGCAGGGCTGGGGCTGCCTATAGAGCCCAGCACTGAGGACCAGCTCTGATTACCCTGGGAACAAGCCAGGGGTCGGGTCTGGAGTTTCATGAGAATGTGGAGAAGCCGAGCCCTGTCGGTGTGTGGGTGCAGGGATGCAGACCAGGGGACTGAGGCACGATGGGACGGGGTATCCTGCCCAAAGTCACCCTCCGCTAGTCAGCAACACGGCAGAGCAAAGAGCGCAGGTTCTTGCCAAAGTACTTGAAGTTCATTCATTCTGCCTAATGGGACAATGAATTGACCCCGAGATCTCTCTGCAGAAGGGTCAGAGGGACAAGAGAGCCAAGGTCCCTCATAGGGACCCCCAAGGCATGGCAGTGACCCTGCCACACTCCAAGAAGGAGGGCCCATCCCTCAGCCTCTGTCCCTCGGGACAGTGGCCTCCCACCACCTGACCACATATCCGGGTCCTGGTTTCCAGGACAAGCCCTGCGTCCCCAGAGAGAAGAGGAAAGAGAACAGAGAGGGGCCTGCAGCCTGGGACTCCACACAGCTCCTCCTCAGGCAGAGCGAGCAGGTCCCAGAAGATTGTGGCTTTAGAGGGGGGACCCAGGTCAGACGGGGGGAGCAGCAGCCCCTCTGGTCATCCTGCGGCTCCTACCCCAGCCCTCACCCACCACCCCCTGTCATCCCGGCACAACCCTGTACAGCGTCCAGGTTCTTCTGAGTCACCATTCCCATCTGTAGGAAGGGGGTAGGGACATGCAGAGTGCACGGTTAGAACCACACAGCAGGGCACCTGGGTGGCTCAGTGGATTAAGCCACTGCCTTTGGCTCAGGTCATGATCTCAGGGTCCTGGGATCGAGTCCCACATGGGACTCTCTGCTCAGCAGGGAGCCTGCTTCACCTCTCTCTCTCTCTGCCTGCCTCTCTGCCTACTTGTGATCTCGGTCTGTCAAATAAATAAAATATTTAAAAAAAAAAAAAAAAAAAAAGAACCACACAGCAACCTGGGAGTGGGAATCCACACTCCCTGAGGACCCCTCACGGGGACCCGTGGGCCCTAAGCGTGGAGCTCCACGTCTCCCACGACAGGGCCCAATACTCCTGTTGCACACGGAGCGGGGAGTGCTGGGGTGGGGGGAGGGAGGTCCTGCCCCCCCGCCACGGGCTCACTCTCCAAACCCAAGTCAGCACCCTGAGCCTCTTTGGGGACCACGGAGACGTGGCCAGCCTCCCTGCCTGCAGGGCTACTGTAAAGGTCGTGGCCGTGGAAAACCGGCCCGCCAGGCAGCAGACGGGAAACACCGCAGGGAGGGAGGTCACCGTGCTCTCCCGAGAGGGCATGAGCCATGCCGAAGAAGCCAGGGTCCAGACAGCACAGGGTGGGGGGTGGCCTCCCCTCACGGCCTCTCCTCCAGGGCAGTCCCTGCTGGCCGAGGGTCGGAGCGTTCTAGTCCCGTCCCTGGCCCGGCCTGGGCTCACCATGAGGACAGGGCCATGGCCTGCCTGTGTTCGCCCTGTTCCCAGGGCCTAGTTCTGGGCCAGGCACACAGGAGCACCTGCTAGGGGCTTAGATTACTCTCGGGCTCGAGGCAACAGGAAGTCAGGAAAGCCAGCCCTGGCAGTAGAGGGGACAGGCAGGTCCCACCTGGGCTCAAGGTCAGAGGGCAGGTGCAGAGGGAGGGGTAAGAGCTCAGGGCCGCTAGGCCTGCGCCCCTCCTGCGGGCTGTGGCAGTGGGAGACCCGGTCTGGCACACGGGCTAGAAAGCAGCCTTTCTCACCAACTACGGAGTGCCTACTGGGCACAGGGCCCCCGTCTGCCACCCAGAGCAAAGGCACTGACTGTCCACATCCCAGGGCGGGGAAGTCGGATGGAGCAGGGAGCTCGCCCGAGGGTGAAGACGTGGTGCCCGGGCTCCCTCCTCTGCCTTCAGCGGGGAACTGATGGGGCAGGAAAGCTGACCAAGACGAGGGGACCAGGGACAACGGCTGGAGCCAGGTGGCCGAGCCACTGCAGAGGATACCCTGCCCCCAGCCCAGGACGAACACAGACAACAGGGCAAAGAAAGCGGGGTCCCTAACAACTTCCTCTGAGGAGGGACAGGCAGGGGCATGCTGGCAACACCCTAAAAATCGATGCCAGCAAATCCAGATGAAGGAATGAAACCCAAAGCACCCCAGCCACGCCTCTGACAGAGCAAAGATCCCAGGAAGCATCGCCATCCCCGACGGACACGCACCGGCTCCCCCAGCCCTGGGGCATCCAGAGCCCAGGCCTGCCGGGCCGCACCAAGACGAGGAAGCAAATTCAGTGCCGAGGACCAGGCTGGACACGGTCGTTCACGCGGCCCAGCGCCCCACCTTCCCATGAGTCTGAGCTCAGCTGGTTCCCTCCCAGCCACCACTCAGCTGGAGTTGAACCTGACTCCCGAATCCCCCGAGGGCCCTCTCCCTGGAGAACAACAATTATGATTGTAATAATAACCCTAATAGCTAATAATTATTGAGCACTCACCGGGAGCCAGCCCCGTGTCAAGCACTCTGCAGCCTCGACGCATCCTCGGGCGACGATTACCACCCCCCGACACGTGAGGAAACTGAGGCCCAGAGGAGCCAGCTCACTTGCCCAAGGCCGCAGAGCTGAGAGCAGAGCCAGGAACATGGGACGGGCCGGAACAGGTGGCGGAGGCCTGCACTGCCTGGGGTTCCAGGCTCCCCAGGGGCCCCCCGGGCTCCCTGCTGGGATCCCTCTGGCAGCCCGCTCAGCTGCTCACAGAGAACCTGGCGGAGGTGGCAGGGAAAGAGGCTGGGGTGCAGCATGTCCTCAGTCCAGGGGTACCCAAGACTCTGCTGGGGGGCCAGCCCGAGTGGTGGGCAGCTGCTGGACGCGAACACCCACCATGCCTTGTGTGGGACAGTGGGGTGCCCTTGCCAAGTACTCACTGGTGACCCAACTGGCCTTTGGGACTACAGGCAGGCAAGAAGAAACAAGGCCCACCTGTCTTCTTCACACCCGCAAAGAGTGGAAGGGGGGCACTTTAACCAAAAGTTAAAATGAGGACCTCATGGACTGTGGACGGGAGCGCGTTCCCAACTCTGGCTTCCCATCTGCTTCTGCGTCCCGCTCTGCTACACGACCTAGTGCAACACAGGAAAACCCCAAACCTCTCCCGTGCCCACATCCCAGCCATCTGGGAGAGACCTTCCTCCCTTACTGTGGTGACAGATCAGGGATTCCAGGCCCAGAGACCCTGGGCACTCTGTCTCGCAGGCCCACGGTCAGGCAGGACCCTAACAGGATCTCTGGGCCTGTGTGATGGGAGCACCACCTCTGGTCCCATTCTATCCTGATGGGGCTGGGGCCCCGGCAAGTTCTTGCTCCCTGGAGACATCTCAAGAACCAGGCCACGCAGGGATGCAGGAGCCCAGCAGGAGGGATGCTTTGCGGCGGTGGGGAAGGGGGCGTTTCGGAGCAGGTCCTTCTGGATCCTCCCAGGTGGAGCAGAGCAAGGGGACTGCTAGGGCCCAGGGCCCACCTCGTGGCCAGACCTGCCTGGATCCTGGAATGTTTCCACTTCACCCACCAAATCGCTTACTCCCGGCCCAGGTCTGCAGCCCAAGGGACCACGGAGGCACTTCTGGTGCAGAAAAAGCTGAACAAAGACCCTCTGTGAGGGCAAAGGAACCCGAGACTGTTTCCGGCGCCCGAGCTTCAAGACCTTGCGGAGCTGCGACCAGCTGCACGGGCCACGTGCAAGGCCAAATCAATAAGCAGAAAAGGTTAATACTTAGTAAGGGCCCTTTCCCTGAAAGGAGACAATCTTTCCAAACCAAGGGAAAATGTTTTCGAGACTAGAAATGGTAGCCCAGCAGACGAAAACTGCTCTTTCGCTTTAAGGGGTCCCCCACACGCTCCCCAGAAGAAGGTGGGGACTACAGGAAAATGACCAGAGCCTCTGAGGGCCCTTCTGCTCCCTCTGCTGTGGCCACCTGGGGGCAACAAAGGCTGGGACCTCCCCGAGCTGCAGAGGGCCCACTCTGCATCCTCCCGGGGGATGGGGCGCTCTGTGCCCAGCCCGGCAGGTTGGGGGCCCAGGCAAAGGGTGACATGCTTCGGGGCTATTCTGCTCAACAGAGGCAAGGCCAGGTGGTCACCTGCTGTGTGGGGAAAGGCAAGGCTGGGGCCACAGCTGGCACCGAGACGACCAGGCCCACGCTCCTCTCAGGCCAGTGGTGCCCACACAGGTCTCTGGTGCCGGGGCCGCTCCCTGGCAGGGCTGGGGAACCAGCCCCTCGGCCCTCGTGAGCCAATACTTAACCCGCCCATGGAACAGGAGAACTCTGGGCAAACACAGATGACACGGGGACAGCCAGCACGACCCCCCCACAGTGGGTAGTAGTTCATGGACACGGGACTCCATGATTAAGTGTGTCCAGGATGCAGCAGGTTTCTTGAAGTAAAACAGCTAATTTGTAGTGGGTCCTCTCAGAGGCCGTGCCTCAGGGATACGGGTTTCTGGGGTGCCTGGGGGGCTCAGGGGGGTTAAGCCTCTGCCTTCACCTCAGGTCATGATCTCAGGGTCCTGGGATCGAGCCCCGCATCGGGCTCTCTGCTCAGCAGGGAGCCTGCTTCCCTCTCTCTCTCTGCCTGCCTCTCCGTCTACTTGTGATCTCTGTCAAATAAATAAACAAAATCTTGGGGAAAAAAAAAAAAGGAATACAGGTTTCTGGTGGCAGAGTGGGTCCCACACTCAGTCCCACTCGGCCCCACAAGGCTTCTGCTATGTAGGACTGGTGTTCTATAATCCGGGGAACACAGCAGCACTGGATGCCACGATGGGGGTGGGAGTTTACCACGCTGTCGATCTAAGGGTGTGTAAGATTTGCTCCCTGGACAGATGAGGCCTTAGGAAGCCTCGGGACAGCCACCGGGCATCTCCCCCACGCCAGACAGCAGTGGAATGAGAAGCATGAAGGCAGCCTCTGTCCCCAAGGCCCTTTCAGCCTGGGTGGGCCACGGAAGGTTCTAGACTCTACAGGAGATGGACCTGTCTAGAGAAGTGCTCAGCCCAGGGAGCAGAGGAGAGGGCTAAAGCCAGCCTAGGGGCCGCACAGAATACCAGGCCCAAAAGTTCCCACTTCAGATGTTGGGAAACTGGTGTCATTTTCTGAGAAGGGGAAGGACATGATGAAACGAGTTTTGGGAAAACGTAATCTGGCCAGAGTGAAAGGTAAACAGGTCGGGGGGGAGGTTCTAGAAGACCAGCTGGTGGAGTCCCCCACTCCAAGGGTGAGAACTGAGGGGACCGACAGGTGAGGCCTCGGAGCCGAAGAAGTGGGGGCAAGGGAGTGGGAAGGAAAGGAGAACCCGGGCTTTCCAACATGCAGGAGGGAACAGAGCCCAGGCCTGCATCGCAGGGCAGAGGGAGAACGGGTGTCAGGGTCGGCCCCGCGCTCCAGCCTCAGTAAGGAGGAATCTGGAGGTGGGGGGAGACAGTGGACACGCCATCAGGCTCTTTCTGGAACTGATGTTCTGGAGAAAGTTCAGAGAAACGGCCTTCCCCCCAAAAAAGCAACTTGCAAACACAGCTTGCTCTGAGGCCACCCCACGCTCCCACCGCGGAGAAGGCCAGCTCCTCCCAGGGCCCACTCCGGGGTGGCAGCTGCTGCGCGCGCGGACAGGCTAGAAAGCACCCAGGCCCCCGACTGACATGTTCTGGCCAGGGCCACGCTCTCGGGTGGCCTTTAATGCCTGGTTGAGCAATTCCCTAAGACTTCTACTCTAGGCAGGTACCACCTCCCCACTGGGCTAATAAGGGGGTGCAAGCCAGGTAAGAAATTAAAGTCAGTCACATTTTGTTCTGGAATGAACTCGGGGAGGGGAGCGGTAATTGACGCGGTAATTATATTCGCCTTCGGGCTCACGCTGGAATTAGTTGCAGCAGAGCTGGTCGCCCGAGCAAACGCTGGTGTGAGCCCCGGAACGGGGGTGCAGTGGGCGATCCAGCACACATGTCACCTCTAAACCACTCCATGCAAGAGGAAACAAAAATATGAAGGCTGGCTCCTTCGTGGCGGAAGATGAATTTACTTCCAGAGCCAGAGGCCAGCTTGCTTGCCGGAGAGCACGTCTGAAGTCCGGCCCTCTGACACCTGTTGAATGTGGCCATTTACGGTCTCCGAATCAGGAGATCAAAGGATGCAACCTGATCGGCTCACTGTGAAGTTTATCATGAAGGAATAAATGTTCAAGAACAGTCAACGCAATTTTTTGAAGACAACGAAGGGGGAGTGTTACACTCAGTCTCAAAATTCTCCACGATACTACCGAGGTTCTAACCGCATACTGGTGAAGACACCCACAGGCCACGGAGTAGAACGGAAGGCGCCAGGACACGCAGCCACGCCATCCGTGAACACTGCACACGAAATAGTGAGTGGTAGTTTACCTGAATGGGGGGTAGGCTGGGCCTTTCCGTCAAGGTGCTGGGACAATTCCCTATCTCGTGATGGTGGGGGGTCGGGGGGGGCGACACACATCAGGGACAGATCAGATCCCTACCTCACACCGTAGACCTCCCCCAAATCAGTGAAAATAATGTCTGAATACAGAGCACAAAACACTAACAGCCCTGCAAGAAAATAAAGGAAAGATGTTTATAATCTGGCGGGAGAGAAATAAAGCACAAAACCCAGAAACCGCAAGGTTTAATGCCTTTATGGTAATGAATTGCCAGAAATAAGGATGAAAGACTAACTTCAGATCAGAAGAAGAATGTGGAACACATTTCACAGAGCCCCTGTCCATGCCAAAGAAACAGCTCCTACAAATCAATAAGGAAAAGATAATCAACTCGACAGAGAAACGGGCTCGGGACAACAGTAGACGATTTACAGAAAAATACATACAAATGGCTAAATGGCCAAGAAGCCAGTCACGAGGGATGCGCCCATCAAAATATGTTATAGTTTTTAAACAAACCGATTTAAGAAAAATGGAATCTGGTCACTGCCAGCTGCGGCAAGGGCACGGGAAAGCACATACCTTCACAGATGCCCAGCAGGGTTTGAACCGCTGTGGCCTCTTTGGAGGAATTGGTCAGTATCGTTACCAGCTTCCAAGTGGATATACTCTGGGACAAGGAACATATCCTACAGATATGCCCGTGCACAAATGCACAGATATGAGTGAACAAGGGGGTCACTGCCGCACGCCATGATTGTAATAGCACTTAAGCATTTAAGTATTTCTACCTATTCGTAGAAGCAAATGGCCAACAAGTACGTGCAAAAAAAAAAAAAAAAAAGGAAAAGCAAAGCAAAGAGGCGTTGAGCAGGATGTGGAGAGACTGGAGCTCTCCCCTTACACGGGGCAGCTGCTGAACAGCACAGACTGATGGGTCCTCAAAAAGAAAAAAATCCAACACAGAACTACCATGTGGCCCAGCAGCCCCACTCCCAGGCACGTGCCCCAAAGTGAAGGCAAGGACCCAGAGAGATGCTTGCACACCCAGGTTCTCAGCAGCAGCCAGAGGGGTAAGAGCCCCGGGGGCCACCAGCAGGTGCATGGGCAAACAGAACGTGCGCTGTCTACACGGGGAGAGAGGATTCGGCCACAAGAGGGAATGGAGTTCTGCCACACGCTACGGCTCGGATGAACCGGAAACATCAGGCTAGATGAGATCAGCCAGCCACTGAAGGACAAACGCCGTACGAGTCCACGAAGAGGAGGCAGGGAGAACGGGCAGATTCGCGGCCACAGGAAAGCAGGAGGGGGGTGAGCGGGAGCTGTGGAGAGCGACGACGGGGGCGTGACGGCTCAGGGACACAGTTTCTGTTTCAGGCAATAAAAAAAATTGTGGAAGTAGGGAAGCTTGGGTGGCTCAGTCAGCTAAGCATCTCCCTTCGGCTCAGGGCATGATCCCAGGGTCCTGGGATCCAGCCCCACAGTGGGAGGGGGCCCTCTCAGCGGGGAGTCTGCTTCTCCCTCTGTCCCTCCCCTCTGCCTGCCATTCCCCCTGCTAGTGCTCCCTCTTATTCTCTCTGTCAAATAAATTAATCAAATCTTTAAAAAAAAAAAAAAAACAACAAAGAAGGAAACTGAGGTTCGTGGAAGAGAAGTGCACCCCGGACCCCATGGGGAGGCCGTCAGGGGCCCAGGGTGCGTGCGCCGCTCGTGCTGGCTCCTTCCAGCCGGAGGAGCCTTACCAGATGCTCAGGGGGCGCATGAGACCCCAAAAAGGCTAAAAACTACTTTCCTCCCTGAGCGAATCTTCCTTACCTTTAAGCACTAGAAAACTGCAATGAGGCAAACTGAAAGCGCTGAATTAAATACCAACCAATAAAGCAAATAAGAAAATACCCACAAAGAACAGTATGCCCCCCCCACCGCAACAGGTTATCACCACGATAACCTGACCTTGGCAGGCCAAGGGTGGGGCCCGTAGAGGGTTAACTGGCCCCACCAGGTGGGCAAGGCTGGCCTGGGAGCCGCACAGGAGCTGGGGCTGCTCAGGGCTCAGGAGGGGCGGAACAGATGTGCACGAGGGCGCCGCGTGGCTTTGGGGAGCAGGACACCCTTCCTCACCAGGGAAGGGTCAGCAGCCAGGTCTGTTCCTGGTTGGAGCTCTAGACAGGTTCAAGGCTAACAGGCACCCAAGGGGGACAAGCCAGCGCCAAACCTAGACTCCCAACAGGTCTCAGCACTCCTGGCCCTCCACTGGAGAAGACGTTCTCCAACTTGACTCTGACCGTGCCCTTCAGCACGCTGAAAAGACAACCTGAACACCTAGGGCAGGACCCCTTGGGTGTCCCTCCCACTGAACCCGGTCTTGGGGGAAGAGCCTCCTGGTCCCTCCTCCTGGACACTGGCTCACTGAACCCCACAAGCCAGACCCCACACCCCACTTTTGGATGACGAACGTGAGGCCAGGAGCTAGCAAACTGCTCCCCCGAGAAAGCAGAGACCAGATCGGAGCCACAGGCAGGACCCAGGGGGTTGGCTCCTGGCCAGACAGGCAGCTGCCTCAACAGGTCAGCGCTGGGACCCACGCTGTCCACAGGACAGCCCCCCGGCAGGCTTAAGTGTGTCGGCGAACCAGGGACACAGCCCCTGGCTCCCATCAGAGCCTCCCCGCGCTGAGAGCGTCTTAAGCAACGGTCCAAGAAATGGCATAAGCCACAACTGCTCAGTGTCTCTTGGGGCTGTGGCAATACTGAACACGGAGCGAAGCCCACCTCCCGGCATCCCTCCCCCTGGAGGCCAGCACCGGCCCTCGGCTTGTCCCCAGCCTTGGCCACCAGCTCTCAAGTCTCCAAACTGAGATGCAGATCTAAGGACAAATCTGTTTGCTCCCAGCCCAGCTTCCAACAGCTCCACCGTTGCAGACCCCACTCGGACAGCAGGGCCCGCAGCTCGTACCTGCGGAGCGGGCCCCAACTGAGGCCAATCCACAGACGGGTGAGTGGACCAGCGAAATGCACTCTGACCAGACGACGAGTACTGCTCAGCACACAATGGAGCAGGGACATATGCTACAGCATGGATGAACCTCGAAAACACGGAGGCTCAGTGACACAAGTGACAGAAGTGACAGAAGCCACCAGACACCAACGGCCTACGTCTCATGTGACTGCACGCACAGAAATGTCCAGAACAGCAAACCCCATTGAGCCCGAAAGCGGGCTGCTGGCAGGGGAATGGGAAGCTCTTGTTCAATGGGTGTGGGGTTTTATTTTGGGGAAACAGAAATGTCTGTCACTAGATTGAGTGGGTGGCGACACAGTACGGTGAAAGTACTCAACGCCGCAAACTGTATCCTTTCGAAAGGTTCATTTTAGATTATGTGATTTTCACCTCAATTTAAAAAAAAAATCAATTCATCACCTTTCACCTAGGAGAGGCCTGACGACTCCAGCCTACATTTCCTATCCTGTTTCCTAGTCCTGACTAAATTCTTCCAGAAGCTTCCATTGCCTTCCGGAGCACATCATGACTCTGCACGATCTGACCACCCGGTCGTTGAGGCCAAGACTCTGGGACTGTGAGGGAGAGACCCCGGAACCTACTGCTCCCACAACTGCACGAGCGGCTTCCGTGTGCCTGTCTTCGTATCGACACAGAGCGCCCTGACAGCCTCATCCGCCACCGCCATTCTGTCCCCACGCTTCATATGGAATCAGGGGCCAAAGAGTCACAGCAGCAAGGACAAGAGCTGACGGAGTGCCAGGCAGGCGTTAACTCACCGAGTGGGTGGTAGGAAGTACTATTAACCCATTTTGCAGAAGAGAAAACTGAAGCCCACAGGGTGAGCTTGGCCGGCCGAGCTCCTCCATGCAGCAAGCACCCCGGCTGACGTCAGCCCCTGGTACTCGGGCTCTGTCCCCACTGCTCATGACCTCAGGAGCCCCCACCAGGGTTGCAGCAGTCAGTGAGTCAGGACACTGGACCAGATATCCAAGGTCATGTGCGGAAGGAAAATCCAGATTGTGTAAAAAGCACTTTTGGACCTCAACGCACTGGACACGGAACAGCTTAAGTCCGTCAGCCAAAGTCAAATAGCTCCCGAGCAGGGAAACCCAGGCTGGGCTGACCCCAGAGTCGCCATCCTCAGCCCAGGCTGTGGGGACGAGCAGCCGTGCTGAGTCCTCCTCACCGACTGCACCCCTCCCCCCACCCCTCCCCCCACAGCAGTGTGCAAATTCTGCTAAATGCCTGAGCGGTGATACAGCGCGGCTGAAATTAAATGGGTTCCAAATGCGACAGGATCTCCACAGCAAATGTGGGATCATAGGGGCTGACGGGGTAAATTCTTGGATTTGAACAGGGAGGGTTAAAAGCACGTGGGCCCTGCTTTGAAAAACGGTGGGTGGGGGCCGCTCTCAGTGGACGCCACACAGCATTCAGCCACACAGCATTCAGTCATGAACTCAGCACCCACCTGCTGGGCCCTTCCAGTGGGCATCTGCAGGAACCACCCTCGGTAGGGGGACGGGGGGGGGGGGTCCTGGACAGGTGGTCCCATAGCAAGTGTTGTGGGGCCAGAGAGAGGGGAGAGGCCTGTGCCTGAGGAGCTGGAAAAGGCCAGTCCCAGCACCGGGACCACTAAAACAAAGGCATTTCCGTGGGCTCACAGCTTTAAATTGCAACAGGAAGCAATCAGGAAAAATAATTAGCTACCAGCTTACTGGCTCCACTCCGGACCACTGCGTAAATCTGACACAGAAATCAGGGGCACCAGCAAGCACAGTCGAAGCAGTTGTGCAGAAGGAATCCTCCCTCTCCTTCCATTTTAGGACTGGGTTGCCACATTGGCCCGTGCCGTTGACATGCTTCCTAATGTTAAAATAATCAGCTCTATTTTTGCCTCCTACACGACTGAACTCCACGGATGGGATTCCTTCTCCTTGGGGCCTCGAACCACGAAACGACAGGCATTCGACTCCAGCAACGTCACCCCAAAAGGTACAGGAAATCCAAAACAGCAGCAAAGTGAAAAGCAACACAGCCCGCTGAGAAACCCCACCTTTAAAACAAACATCTTCCAAAAAAAAAAAAAAACAAAAACCTTTTGCCTCTGTGATCCAGGCATTTCCGGAAAGAAAAGAAGCAGCGTTGGCCTAAACTACCCAGATACTGTTTTGTCGTCACCTTGTTTTGCTAGTATCAGACAAGGCCGAGAAATGTAAACACACTCCCCAGGGAGATAAATTTGAGGTGAACCCGCCAGCATTCTGGAGGCTTGGACTGGGAGGCAATGGGACCTGGGGAAACTATCCCCTCCATGCCCCCCCAAACCTCAATGAAGAGGCCGCAGCACTGGGAATGTGACCACAGTGCCTGGCCGGGACACCTCCCGGCAATGTCCCACACTGGAAATATTCAAGGAGACAGCTGTTTGCCTTAAAGAGGCCCAGACAAAGGGACCTGAGCCACCCACCACCGTCACCACCAGCACCACCTCCAAAAATCTGCTCCTAGCAGCAGAACAGCAGCCCAGGGAGCCCAGGGCTCTGTGGCCCTGTCCGGTTTGGCCAGCCACACTCCAGAAAAACAAAACACTCACGTCCGAAGAGAATGATTTAGGTAGCAAGAGATTTGCTTCAAAACCACATGGCAATCTCCAAATTAAAAGAACATGTGTAGCGTTTCACAGCGCGCTTAGGTTTCCTGAGTCCTCCTGACCTCAACTCCACCCCTTGGGACACACCAAAAGTTGGAGAGAAAGGTCCCCAGCCCTCGATCTCCCAAAGGGTGTGCACAAGGGAGGGCACCAGCGCGCCTCTCGACCACGCCGGGCTCTGCGACCACGTCACCCCGCGCGGCGGCCCCACGAGGCCCCCCCTGGCGTGGACACCGGCCCCGTGCCACCGCGGGGTGCTGGGTGGGAGCGGGGGGCCCGGGCGGCGAGACGGGTCCTCTGGGCACCTGGCAGGTGTCGGTCCGCTCGGAAGCCGACAGCCTCGCAGATGGCAGGGGGCCGCGCAACAGGCCAGGCCGCCGGTGCCCGATCTGAGAACTTTCTCCGCAACTTAAATCAGTTCTCGGGGCTGGCAGGCCGGCCGCGCGGCCATCGGAAACGGGCTCGAGGAGGAGTCCCCGACGAAGGGCGGCGAGGCCTGTCTCTGCGCCGAAAGTCCCCGCTCTGCGCCGGCCCGCGGCCCGGGGTCCCCACGGTCCCAGCGCGGCCTCTCCCGGCCGGCCACACGCGGCCGCACTCCGGAGCGCGCCCCGGGCCGCGGGCAGGTGAGGACCCGCCCGCGCCGCACCTGGCGGGGTCGGCGCCGCCCGCGCGCGCTCCTCGCCGGCCCGGGGCGCGGGACGGGGCCCAGCCTTCCCGGGAGGGGCCCGGGAGGGCGAGACAAAGGGCCCGCGCGCGGTCACCCCCCCCCGGGACGGCGGCGGGCGGGGGGAACGGCGGGCGCCCGCGGCGCGCGCCCCAACTCGCCCCCAACTTGCAAAGTCGCTTCCGCGCGCCGCGCACTTGGCCGCCGGGCCATTGTCCCTGCGGCCGGCGCCCACCTACCCGCGGCGGGGGCCAGGCTGCAGCAGAGCGCGAGCAGCAGCAGCCGCGGCGGCGCCGCCTCCATGTTGTCCGGGGCCGGGCGGGCCCGCGCGCGCTCACTCGGGCTCCATGGCGCGGCGGCGGCGGCGGCGGCGGCGGCTCCTCGCGCGGCTCCCGGCGCCTGCCGCCTCCCCTCCTCCGGCGCCGCGGACCAGGACGGCGGGGGAGGAGGGAGGAGGCGCGGGAGCGGAAGCCGCGCCGCGTCTCCGCCCCCCGCGCCGCCGCGCCCTCCCGCGGGCGCCCCCCGCAGCCGGCCCGCGGCCCTCCCCGCGCCCCCGCCTCCCTGGGGGGCTCCCCAGGGAGGCGGGGGCGCGGGGTCGGAGCTGGCTTGACGGCCCGCGGGGGAGGGGGGCTCCGGGGCCGATCGAGTCCCGGAAGCAGGTGTGTCACCTGTAGAGCGGCAAGGACCCGGCTTTTGCCTGCGGGGAAACTGAGGCACAGGGGGCGGGGCGTGGGAAGGGGGGCACACCGCGGGGCAATTCCTCGGTGGGAAGCCCGGAGCCAGGTGTGTGCACTTTCCCGCGACCGCAGCCACCCTGGCAGGGTCCGGTCGCTCGGGGCGGCCCCAAGACACCTGCTCTCACCGGTGAGGGCGCCCGGGAGGGCCGATGAGGATGACCGCGAGTCGGTCAGGGGCAGGGACAGAGGTGGATGATGAACAGAGGCAGACAGGAGCTGCCAGGCTGAGAGTGGTGGTGAGCTTGAGGTTAATTTTTTTTAACTAAATATATACCTTCTATGCTAGTTACATACAGTACACGAGCCCTGAGCAGTAGACACGCTGTTCTTCCAAATGCGCTTCTAGACCAGCTGAGGCAGAGAGCCCCTCGAGGATGTCAGACCTCACCTCTGGCTCATAAAGCAAGCATGGAACCGAGCACCCCCCTTCCTCCCGGCTCTGCGCCCAACGGAGCAGGCAGCCCCGCTCTGAACCCTCAGGACACAGGAGGGCCTGGGAGGGGGCAAAGCACTGGCTCTGGAACTGGTGGGCCCAAGGTCAAACCCTGGCTCTGCTGCTTCCTAGAACCGGGTGTGCCCTTGGGCAGATCTAAATATAACCTCTGGGGTAGTCTTTTCTCCCTTATAAAATAGGTATAGGGGTGCCTGCCTCCAGGTGCCAGAGAGCCAGCTGTAACTCACAAGAGCAACCCCATACTCCAGGATATGCACTTGACGCCCGCTTGAATCTTCGTGTATTTGGGACAGCTTTACAAAGCCAGTGGTCAGGCAGAAGTCTCTGTCCTCCTGGGGCTTATGTTCTAGAGAGGGAGACAAAAAAAAATAAAATACAAGAGACAGATTAATTTAAGACAGAAAAACAAAAACACCGTGAACAGACTACAAGGGAGGCCATGAAAAACAGATGGTGTTAGGCTGCAAAGTTTTGGGACATTGTGACTTAGGGAGGTGGGGACATGCTGGCCGCAACTCAGGACCAGGCACACTGTGGGGAGAGCAGTTCAAGCAGAGACAGCATCAAGGGTGAAGGCCTGGGCAGGGGCCCGCCTGGATGCTGGACTCGCGGGAGGAAGCCCAAAGGCCAAGGCCGCAGAAGCTGCGGGTCGGGGTGGAAGGGGGCAGTGCTGCAGTAGGAGAAGTGGACGGGCCTGGAAAACACGTCCAGAACTTATCACAAGAGCAACAGGAAATCATTATAGCGGTTTAAGTAGCAAAACCTGTTTCCTTGCTGTTCCTCACGCAGGCCCCATGCACGGGTCCAGGAGCCCATCCTGCTGCCTCTCCTGGGGCCAGATGCAGACTCCCAGTGCTTGTAGCCTCTCCACTACCAACACCTCTCCACCCTGATGGGTCTCCCACTTCCTGCCATGACCCCCCTCATCCTCCTCTCCCAGCATCCAGAGTGAGCCTGTTGAAACAAGATAGATCACGTTCCCTCTTCTGCTCAAGAATCTACTATGACTCCCATCTCAGAAGAGAGCCGGAGGCCTTATGGCACCTAAGGGCCTGATCCGGCCACATCTGTCCCTTTATCGCTCCGACTTCCTATTGCACTGTCCTTCCTCTTCCTTACCGGGCTCCAGCCACAGAGGTCCCCTTACTGGTCCTCAAACACACCAGACACACTCCTGCCTCAGGGCCTTTGCACTTGCTCTTCTCTCGGCTGGTAATTTTACCCCAGTTTTCCACCGGATTTATACCCTTACATCTTCATCTCCTCATCCAGGCCTCCCCTGACTCTCTTTTGAAAATAGTAAACCGCACCCCCTCCCTTACCCAGCCTGGCAGATACTTCCTGCTCCTTTTTTTTTGTTTTACTTTTCTCCTGGCTCTTACCAACATCTGACATACTGTTGACTCACTTTTCTGCCCTCCACTAGAATAGAATCTCTAGAGAACAGAGATTTTCATTTGTTTTGTTCTCTGTGTATCCCGAGTTTAGACTGGGAGACAGTAGGTGCTCAATAAATGTTTGTTGAATGACAGAATGAAGCGAAAAGCTCTGACTTAAGTTCATAGAAGGAGCACTCTGGCTGCTGAGTGGGGACAGGACAGGAGAGAAGAGGGGATATGGGAGACTGGTTAGCATATGGGTCCCATGGCAGCAGCCAGGAGAGATGGTGGCTTGGGCGGACAGGGTTGGGGGGCAGGAGGCTCCCGAATGGCGAAAAGGAACTGGGTTCAGCATGCTTTAGGAAAAGCTAATGAGACTGGCTAAAAGCGCTGGGGAAGAGCCCCAGGGCCTCTGCTAAGAGGACGCCTCCAACAGCAGCTGGTCCGAAGTTCGAATCAAGGTTCTCAGTCTGAGACGGAATAGAGGGGAATAGAGTACCCAGTTATACGAATGATTAAAAGGAAAATGAACCAGAGTAAAAAGGACACACAGACAGACATTGAGATTCTTGGTTCTCAAAGAGGGAGATGGAAAGCTTGACTCTCCAAATGGGAGAATTCAGAAGACGCTGTGCTGGGGAGGGGATGGCGGGGCCGGGGCTGCGGGCACGCCCCACGGTTTCCTGTGCTGACCCTGAGATGCGGAAGGTGAGGAGCCAGCAGAGACCACCCCCCTCCCAAGAAGGGAAGGACCGAGCCCCGGGTCTCAAAGCATCAGAGCAAGATCCTAGGTTGCCTGACTCCTATCAGAACTTTAGAAAAGTCATTTGCAGAGAACACAGGAGAATGAATCCCTATGTGATTCTGTAGGATTCCATCGTCACGAGGGCAGTAATTTTTAGACTCCTCACTCACATAAGAAGCAACCGGAGAACATGCTAAGCTCCCACTTCCCCCGAAGACTGCCTGTCACAGCTCGCCACCCCACCGACCTTGCCTCAGGCCTCCCACACGAAAGCGCTGGCTCTCAGTTCGTCCCTCAGATGCAAGTTCCGTCCCAGTGAGGTAACGGGCTTGGTACCTGTTGGATCTAATCGTTTCCGGGGACAGGGGCTCAACTGGGGTCCATTTAGGGCCCTTCAGAGGATGACATCTCAGCCCCGGGACACTTGGGGGAAAGTGCCTTTTTGGTTTTCCTCCCAAGCTGGAACATGCTGACTCTGGGGAGAATTATTCTGGGCACGAGTGCTCTCCTGACCGGCGGGTCTGGCCACTGTGATCAGAGGTGTGCTCTGGGGTCCCAGTGTTCCCGGGCTTTCCCAGCCACAGTCATCCTCCTGAGGGCTGCTCAGTAGAGTTGCGCGGTGGGAATGTTGCTGAGCCCCGCCAGCCTCTCCCCTGCACCGCTGACTCCCAGCCACCTGCACCGGGACAGATGAGGGATGGTGGCCACTGCTGGGTGGGGGTGGGCAGTGGAAGGCTTAGGTGGCAGCGGACATGGTGGCATGGAAACAGCTGAACTTCAGAGCCTCTGTATCCTCATTCGCACAATGGGATTGGTGCTGTCTGATCGACTTCTTATCTGCCGGTGCTGGCTTGAACCTCGAGTAAGAGGAGACACGGAAAAAATGCTATTTAGGCTTTAAAACCAGCCCAAATGTGGGTTGTGATTGACATGGGCCCCAGACAGGGCGGGACAGTGGACGTGCTGGCACCCACTCAGTGTTACCTCCCCACCTCGCCTGCTCCCTCGCATAGTTGTCACCAGCCCTGACCTTCCGCAGCCCTGAGCTTCAGGCCTCCTGAAGGTTCGCAGCCGTGTGAGCTGCGTCCTTGGGGACCGTGTTCTTGACCGAGGTGCACCAGGTTCTGGTCCACCTCGTTTTCTTTTCACTGCAGATTAAGAAGCTGTCGTTCCGGTTTCATTTTCCTTTTAAGGCACTTTAAAGATACATGTAGTGGGGGGGCGCCTGGGTGGCTCAGTGGGTTAAATCCTCTGCCTTCAGCTCGGGTCATGATCCCAGGGTCCTGGGATCGAGCCCCACATCCGGCTCTCCGCTTGGTGGGGAGTCTGCTTCCCCCTCTCTCTCTCTGCCTGCCTCTCTGCCTACTTGTGATCTCTCTCTCTGTCAAATAAATAATAAAATCTTTAAAAAAAAAAAAGATACCTGTAGTGGGTTGAATGGTGGCCCCCCTTCCCCAAAAAAGACATATCCCACATCCTAATCCCAGGAACCTGGGCACATTAGCTTACGTGCACAAAAGGTCTTCGCAGGTATCATTAAGTTAAGGATCACAAAATGAGGAGATCATTCTGGATTATCTGGGCAGACCCTAAGCCCAGTGACAGTTATCCTTACACCAGAAAGACAGAGGGTGACTTGAGACAGAAGAAGAGGAGAAAGAGAAGGAGCACCCTGTGTGACCACAGAGACAGAGGTGGGAGGGATGCGGCCACGAGCCCAGGAGCACCTGGAGCCCCCAGAAGGCCCAAGAGGCAGGAACGATCCTCCCGCAAAGCCTCAGAAGGGAACGCAGCCTGCTAACACCTGAGTCTCGGACTTCTGGCCTCCAGGGTGCGAGAGAAAATATTTCTGCTGTTTTAAGACCTCCAGCCTATGGTTTGCTACAGCAGACACAGGCCAGTAGTATGGATCCTAATTTTCTCAAACCCATTTTACAGGGAAGGAAACTGAGGTCAGAAAGGTAAGGGTTTGTCCAGGGTACCATCCCCGAACTGTCTTCAGACCATCAGGGTAAGGTCAAGGAGTTGCAACAGAAATGCCTGCAAAGCCTAAGCTGCTTGCTGTCTGCTCGCTCACAGACACATTTCCCACCCGTGCTCTGGGAAGTCATATGGTAATGCCTGTTCTGGAAAAATAAAGCCATGTTAAGAGGATCAAGGGATACCAAAGGCAACATCCGTTGGCAACCTCCGTTGACTGGGAGAAGGGAGGGAGTGAGCCTTGCAGCCAGCGGGGAAGGCCAGTGCAAAGGCCCAGAGGCACATTGAGGGGCCAGAGGAGCCAAGCAGGGAGAGCCAAGGTCAGAGAGGAGTGGGCCAGCTCTGTGGGGTCTTGGAGGCCTTCACCTCACTGAGTGAAGGGGCTCCCCAGAAGGCCAGGAGCAGAGGGAGCATAGGATCTGATTTCTGTGTTATGGAATCTCTCCGCTACTGTGTGGGAAATAGGCAGCAGGGGCAGGAGAGCTAGTGAAGGGGCCCCTGCAGGGATCCGAGCTCAAGGTGATGGGGACTAGATGGCAGCAGCGGAGACAATGAGAAGTTGTTGGATTCTGGGTCTCTCTGGGGAGAGAGGACATGCAGAGCAATATCGAGGCTGAGAGGAGTCAAGGATGCTGTCAAAGCGTTTGGCCCGAGCCCCTGGAAGGCTGGGCGGCCATTCATTGAGATGGTGTTGCTGAATGAAAGGCAAGAGACTGGAGGCTCAGGGTGTGGCGTCCTGCCGTGAACTCCTCTAGCTATTGACTTCCCAGAGGAGGAGTAGAATGGAAGGGTCTGGGATTCAGGGAGGGGGGCTGGGGTGGGCATAGCAACGCGGGAATCGTCAGTGTTAAGGCCAGGATCCTGGAGAAGCATCCAAGCCGAAAAGGGTCCAAGATGGCTCATGGGGGCCTCCAAGCTCAGAGGTGAGGGGACTAGGACAAAGGGGCTCCCAGAAGCCAGGGGAGAAAGTGAGTGGAGGGCCAGGGCCAAGTCTGGCTGCTGCCCAGATGAGCATCCTGGGGTGAAGACTCGCACCCTGGACTCAGCAGATGGTGGTTGTCTGTGACCTTGAGGAGCCATTTGGAAACGCACAGCGGCGCACATGCACCTGACTTTTCCCCAGCGCTGGGCAGGCAGCGCACACTCAATAGAACACGGAGGACTCCCCGGTGGGGGCAGAAAGCACCTGGGCCCTCGCACCTCGGTGGAAACTGAGGCAGCTGCCACACCTCTCTGGTCACTCTCAGGTGCAGTAAGGTCCTTGGGTCATTTCTGGTCCCCAAAACAGCATTGGTTAGCAGCTGCAATTCCAGCGGTGGCTTAACGATCAAAACTAAAGTTTGTTCAAAGTCATTTCTTCTCCCTTCCTCCAGCTGGACTGGGCTGGGGGCAGGGGAGCCCCAGCATGAGAGGGCCAGCTGGCCTCTGCTCTCCTTCTCAAGGCTGGAGCAGGGGAGGGAGGGACACGGGGGAGGGAAAGGGCAGGGGCGGGAGTGGGGGGAGGGGGCAATTGAAGGAAGGACAGGCATCCCTGTGACCAAGCTGGGCGCCTGTAGGTTTGGGGATTCCAAATGTTGATTCTTTCCCTCTTGGGGTCTTTGTGGACACCTTGGCTATTTCTCAGATGCCGTCTGACCCCTGGACACATGACTGCCCAGTTCCGTGGCTGGCCAGGCAGGTACAGCTGCCTTGACCTTTAATTCATCAGGCACAGAGCAAGACCATGGGGACCTGGGGCAAAAGCACAAAGCAGGTCCTGCACTGTGCCTGCCACCTAAAAGTTGAAAATCCCTCTTGAACACATCGATGTTGGATTTTTTTTTAAGATTATTTATTTATTTATTTGACAGACAGAGATCACAAGTAGGCAGAGTGGCAGGCAGAGAGAGAGGAGGAAGCAGGCTCCCTGCTGAGCAGAGAGCCCGATGTGGGGCTCAATCCCAGGACCCTGGGATCATGACCTGAGCCGAAGGCAGCGGCTTTAACCCACTGAGCCACCCAGGCGCCCCGATTTTTTTTTTTTAAATAGAGGGATTTTCCTAAATAAAAAGAGACAAAAGAGATATCCCGGCTGATATATCCTGCTTAAAAAAATAATTTTGGGGACACCTGGGTGGCTCAGTTGGTTAAGCCGCTGCCTTCGGCTCAGGTCATGATCGCAGGGTCCTGGGATCGAGTCCTACATCGGGCTTCTTGCTCAGCAGGGAGCCTGCCTGTCTCTCTGCCTCTGCCTGCCGCTCTGCCTGCTGGTGTTCTCTCTCTCTCTCTGACAAATAAATAAATAAATAAAATCTTAAAAAAAATAATTTTGATGATATTAAAAATTATGAGCATCTTTTAAAGATTTTATTTACTTAATTGAGAGAAAGACAGAGCGAGCAAGAGAGAGAGGGTGCACGAGCAGGGGGAGGGGCAGAGGGAGAAACAGACTCCCTGCTGAGCGGGCAGCCCTATGCGAGCGGAACCAAGAGTGGGACGCATGACCAATGGAGCCACCCGGGCTCCCCATAAACATTTTTTTAGTTTTGACAAACTGTGTTTGTAGGAGAATTTTCCTAGGAGATCTCTTCCAAACTATTCAGTGGAGAAACACCATATGTCCTCAATATTTATATTTCCGGCAAATGTAGCAACAAAACCTTAGCAAATTTAGAATCTGGGTAGTAAAATTCTGGGTGGTCACTGAAAAAAAAGTTAGAAATGAGACTATGAAACATGGAATGTTCCGTCCTCCCGGACATCAGTTCTGTCCTTCCTAACATCAGGAAGGCAGTGCCGCGTAGAATCGTCTGGATTCAAGGGAGTCCTGTGTTGGAATCTGGTAGCAAGAGTCAGGTGAGCTCACCTGACCTCTGCCCCAGGTGACATCAGCAGGTGGGAGGGTGGGTCTGAGGGAGCCCAGCACACAGCCCGGACTCCGAGCCCTGTGTTGCTGGAGCAGGGATCCAGGGTCCAAGGTGGGGTGGGGGCACTCCTCCTGCCAGGCTAATCCCCTTCCTTTCTCAGACCACCTCTCCTTCCCCAGGAACTCACCTCCCGCCAGGACCCCTCCTGACACTGCCCCTCTCCCAGCTCTACCCTGCTCAGCTTCAACCCAGAGCGAGGGTTTGCCCTCTCAAGAAAGCACAACCCAGGCTCACCACTCCCCTGCATTCTCTCTTCTCTGTCCCCTCAGCTGTCAAGACACTCCAGCCCACCATCCACACACACCACCTCACGTCCTCACCTCCCGCTCCCTCAATCCTGTCCCTGCCGTGATCTTCCCATCGCCAGCCCCAAAGGCCATTCCTACTGTCTCTTGCTTCTAGATTCTGTGACTTCCTCCACCCCAGGTCTCCCTCCTATGCTTCCTTAAGTCCCCTCCAACTCCCCTTCAGTGGCCCCCCTCTCCCAGTCCCAGCCCCTCCTGACCACGCACTCCCTGCTGCAGGCCTGGCCCCCCACCCTGCAACTTTTCTCCATCTCCACTGCTAGCTACGGCTCCCAGGCTCTCCCCACCACAGTCTGGTCATCAGCACCACCAGCCTGATGGTCCTGAAAGGCCCATCTGACCGTGGCCTCCCTACACATCAACCCTCTATGGTTCCCCAGTGCCCCATGGCTCTTGCTTCTGCCAGGTCCCAGGTCTGGAGCATCTTCTCCTGCCGGCATCCATCCCCTACCTGCCAGCAAGGCACAGATTCTCCAGGTTGGTCACAGTCCTCCCAGGCCCTGGCTCTCTGGGTCTAGTGGCTGTCCTTTTGCCAGTGTGATAGTCACTGGGTAAGGCCAACAGGTTCAGACAGGGACAGGGGAAGGGCAAAGAGAAAGTAGGTTCTGCAGAAACTCCACATGGGGGAGGCCCCCACCAGCCATCACTGAGGATGAACCGGGTGAACTTTGCCCTCACTGAGGGTCAGCTGGGACAGGCAGCCCTGGAGAGGCTGTGTGCCCCTGGTAGGAGACAGGGTGTGTGCTTGGAATGCTGACTCTCAGGTCTGGGGCCAGGCATAACTGATTTCTGGGGTGCGGAGGGGAAGGGGATCTGTAGGTAGGCAGGCTGTGGGGGCAAGGACCCAGACAGGGGATCCCCCCGAGGAGGGCTTTGCACTGCTGGAATACTGTGCATTGTCCCCTCGGGGCGCTCCAGGAGCCCAGTCAGGGGCTCAGCCCCTCCCTTCCTGGAGGACACACTCCCTCCCAGTAGAATCCTGGGATGTGGACACCCTGGGAGCCGTGACAAGGGAAGTCATGGAAGCACTCAGGGAAGGAGGCTTTGCCTGGACCAGGTGGAGGAGGGCGTGAGTCTCAAGGCTGAGGGCACACCCAGGGGGTCTTGTGTCCCTACTAGTCCCAGAAAGTCCCCTCTGTCCCCCTGCTGAGGTCTCAGAACAGCAGCCCCTAGGCCCTGGTGGGAGTGGCCTCAGCAGGTCAGCAGCAGAGCCGGGCCTGGCACTGCTGGAGCGTCAGGGTGGCCAGGACGAGGAACCCTCACGAAGCTGGTGAGGGAGACCCTGGGCTTGATTGCTCCTCCCTGGGCCTTGGCCTCAGCCCTTATCGGGTGCAGGAGGTGAAGCTGAGAGCCTGGGGTTGGGGATACCTGGCCATGGGGGACGTGCCTCCCGCCAGTGTCCCCTCCCAGGCCAGGATCATACGTCCTTCCTGTTTTCCTGTGATTCTCTGACCAAAGATCACAGCGGGCAGTGGACAAGGGCACCGAGCACCTTTGATGGGCGGCCCCTGGTTTTCATTCAACAAAGCTCTGCAGACTTCGTATGGTCCTGTTTTCTCCCTTCGAGGAGGAAGCGGACCTCAGGCCTTCTCGCTGATCTCCCTGTGCCAGAGGCTGCAGGGCGAGCTCTCCAGGAGCCCCGCGGAGCTCCTATCAGCCTCCTAAGAGCCTTTCAAGGAAGGTCTCATTTATGCCCATTTTGCAGAGGGGGAACTGAGGCCAGGGCCAAGGTGGGTGACTTGACTGAGGTTCCTCAGTGACCAAGGGATGGGACTGCAGACTCCGTTATTTCTCCTCTCCACAAGGCTCTTCGTCCTTTCTGGCGAGAAGCAGCCGGGGCCAGGGAGGGCTGACAGAGGTGTCCCGGGGCTCTGGGCGCTCCGGGTCCTCCGGCCTGCAGTCAGCCATGCGGCCAGGAGGGGGCAGCAGCCTCCTGCCCGGCCTGGCTCTTCCGGGAGGTGGGGGAACCAGCGAAACCGCTCTTGCGAAGGCGGACCCGCCCCCCACCAAAGAAACCACAGCACGCCAGATGCTGTCATGATAAGAGGAAAGAACGCGGGCTCGCTGATCGGTGGACGCTGCTGGAATGCCCGCTTGGGCAAGCTGTTGAACCCCCCTCCCTGGGGTCCTCAGTTTTCTAGTCTGTGCTAATGGGGGTAATCGTAGCCGCTGGCTGGGCTGTGTTGGGGACTGAGATCACCAGGTTGCCAGACCTGGAAAAATCTTGCCTGAAAGCCTCAGGTTCCCATTAGTGACTAAAGGGGTGTGGCAGAAAGAATGCTCCAGAAAAAAAAAGAGAGAGAGAGAGAGACAGAGAGAGAGAGAGCAGAGGAGGAAAAAAAAGAAAAAACAACAGCACACATAAGCATGTATGTGAAGATGACTCTTTTTTTTTTAAAGATTTTTATTAATGTATTTGAGAGAGAGAGAGAGAGAGAACATGGGGGGGGGGGCATCCAGAGGGAGAAGCAGACTCCCTGCTGAGCAAGGAGCCCAATGCAGGACTCGATCCTGGGATCCCAGGATCACGACCCGAGCCGAAGTCTGTCGCCCAACCAACCAAGCCACCCCGGTGCCTCAGAGATAACATTTTTTAAAAAACATGATCTCTACACCGAACACGGGGCTCCAACTTAAGAGTCACAGGCTCATCCAACGGAGCCAGGCCGGTGGCCCCGAGATGACATTTTTTTTTTAAGATTTTTATTTATTTATTTGACAGACAGAGATCACTTGTAGGCAGAGAGGCAGGCAGAGACAGAGAGAGAGAGAGGAGGAAGCAGGCTCCCCACCAAGCAGAGAGCCCGACGCAGGGCTCGATCCCAGGACCCCGGGATCACAACCCAAGCAGAAGGCAGAGGCTTTAACCCACTGAGCCCCCCGAGATGACATTTTTACTGCAAAATTATGGTCAGAAGCTTCTGTTTCTGGCAGAATGACAGGCTAGATATCCAGAGGGCACCTCTTGATACAGAACATGTAAAAATACTGAAACAGGGCGCCTGGATTATAGCAGGAATGTAAACACTGATGATACTAGGGAATTATTATTCTAAATTTTTGGTGTGTGAATACAGATGTCGCAGCTCTATTTTTTAAAGAGCTGTCATTGTTTGGAGACTCGTACCCAAGTATTCAGATGGAAGAGCCTAGTGTCTAGAATTTGCTTCAAAACCATACTGAGAGGGGCACCTGGGTGGCTCAGTGGGTTAAAGCCTCTGCCTTCGGCTCAGGTCATGATCTCAGGGTCCTGGGATCAAGCCCCACATCGGGCTCTCTGCTCAGCAGGGAGCCTGCTTCTGCTTCTCCCTCTGCCTGCCTCTCTGCCTACTACTGATCTCTGCCTGTCAAATAAATAAATAAAATCCTTAAAAAAAATAAATAAAGCGGTCCCCATCGGTACTGCTCCACAGAGCCTGATAAAAAGGAAACTCAGGAGCAAATGCGCTTCAGACCAAGCCCACAGAGGCTTCCCGCCAATGAAGCGAAGGAGCACACGGAGCACGTCGGGAAATGAGCCACCATGAGCAAGTGCCAGCAAGAAGAGCAAACTGTGGTCCAGAGCCGTGAGGGCTGCAGACCCTCAAGTTCCAGAGCAAGTTTGGTCGCGAACCATTAAAAAAAAAAAAAAAAAGCCTCTTCGATTGTTTGAAAAAATAAAATAGGGGGCGCCTGGGTGGCTCAGTCAGTTAAGCATCTGTCTCTTGATTTCGGCTCAGGTCATGATCTCAGGGTCGTGAGATCGAGCCTCACGTAGGGCTCTATGCTGAGTGGGGAGCCTGCTTCAGATTCTCTCTCTCCCTCTGCCCCTCCCCCTGCTTGTGTGCTCTTGTCTCTCAATAAATAAATAAAATCTTAACAAAAAAAGAAAACAGGATATTGAAAATATGACAAAGAAGCAAGAAATCGTCATATTTTCAGAGAAATTACAGAAAAGGACTAAAGAAGAATTCCAGAAATAAAAATGATCATTGCAGCTGGGAACCGAGGGGCCAGGTTAAGTGGTGAGTGTTGTGGAGACAGATGGGAGAGATTGCCCGGAGTGAAGTCAGAGAGACAAACAGGTAAAAAGGAAGTTAGCTCCACGTTTCTGGTGGGAACATGCAATGGTGTGTTCTACGCTGTTTCTACCGGAAAACACTCTGGAAGATCCTCCAAAGGTTATACCCAGCACCACCACGTTCCCAGGCATCTACTCAAGAGAAATGAATGGAAAAATCCACATGAAAACGTGCACAGTGGGGTTATTCCTGATAGCCCCAAAGTAGAAGCAACCCAAATCATTAGGTATCGATATTGTATTGTATCGATAAATCCAGAATGTGATTTATCGATACAAGGGGATATTATTTGGCAATAAAACAGGGAGGAATCTCGAAACTGTTATGCTGAAGGAAAGAAGCCAGGCACAAAAGACCACATGTTGCATGATTCCGTTTATTTGAAACAGCCGGGAGAGGCAAATCCGCAGACACAAAGCAGGTTAAAGGCTGCCAAGAGTGGGAAGATGGGAGGATGGAGAGTGGCTGCTGATGGCCGTGGGGTTTCTTCTCAGGGTGACGAAATGTTCTAGCGTCAGTTGAAGGGATGGTTGCACAACCCTGTGAACGCATGAAAAATTATCACATTCTTCACTTGAAATAGGTGACCTGTGTGGTATGTGAATCATAGCTCAACAAAGATTTTTGTAAACGAGAGGAAGGGACACGGGGTTAGGGGGCAGGTAAGTAGACCTCGCAGAGCACCAGCCTGAAGAAGGAAAAGCCACAGAGGGGCAGAGGCTCTACTCATTGGGCTAATGGTTCAGAGTTTGCAGAAGTTTAAACGAGTGATCGCGGACCCGAAGTCCTCGGACTCAGAAAACTCAGGGAATCCCAAGCAGGAATTTTATTTATTTTATTTTATTTTTTCAGATTTTATTTACTTATTTGTCAGAGAGAGAGCGAGAGCGAGAGAGAGAGAGGGAGAGCACATGCAGGGGGAGCAGCAGGCAGAGGGAGAAGGAGGTTCCCCACTGGGCAAGGAGCCTGAAGTGGGGCTCGATCCCAGAGCCCTAGGATCATGACCTGAGCTGAAGGCAGACACTTAACCGACTGAGCCACCCAGGCATCCTTATTTTATTATTTTTTATTTATTATTTTATCATTTATTATTTTTGTATTATTTGTATATTTTATATAATGTTATAAAAATTTTATTAAAATATTTTATATTTATATTTATATATTTTATATATTATTTTTAATAATAAATGTGTTCCCTGCATGTTTATTTTAAGATGTTATTTATTTATGATTGGTTTATGTGAGAGAGAATGAGAGAGCATGAGTGGGGAGAGAAGCAGATGGGGAAGCAGACTCCCCGCTGAGCAGGGAGCCCAATGCAGGGCTCGATCCCGGGACCCCAGGATCATGACCTGAACCAAAGGCAGATGCTTAACTGACTGAGCCACCAGGTGCCCAGCAAACAGGATTTTTTTTAAAAAGAAAGGAAAAGAAAAAAAGAAATCCACACCTAGACACATTCAGGCCCAGTCAAGAGACAGAAATCACATAGTCATTGAACAAGGAAAGTTTATGCTAAAGAAAAATTAACAGGGAGGGGAGTGAGGGGGATGGGGGAGCAAGAAGTTCCAAAGAACACAGGAGCAGCAGATACAAGGACTGAGACAAAGGGCCCAGCAAAGATGTTCCCCGGGCGGAGATCCAGCCCTCAACCAAGAGGGCAGAAGATGCCGGAGAGGTCACCGAGGTGTGGTGCCAGCAGCACTTCCTGGAAACCCACCCTTGAGTGCCAGGAAAGCCTGTCGCGGTGAGGTGTCCGACTGGTGGCCCTCCTGGAGGAAGCTGCCCAGGGAAGCAGGGCAGGAACACACAGAAGCAGGACAAGCAATGGGTCCTCTGCCCCCTGCCCAAGAGCCAAACCGCAGGACAGAAGAAAGAGCTCCCAAAGGTCGACAAAGGGAAGGCAGAATGCACATGGGCCAGTGCCCGCCAGCCCGGCATCGGGGTGGGGGGCAGCAGCGGGGGAGGACCTCAGAGCAGAAACACCTGCACGGCGCATCCCAGACCCTGCACAACCATCTTAGAGCTCGGGGCCAAGGAAAACCGTTTTCCGACAGAACCAAGAGCGTTGGCCAACGCACCCTCAGAAGAGACGCTGCTTGAACACGTTCTTAGGGGAAAGGGAGGCAACAAAAGTGGGAAACATTTGGTTAAAACAAAATAAATGTACGCAGTAGTGGTAATGTCCGCTGTGTGTGTGGGAGGAAGCCACGTGAGCCTGAGAAACCGTAGGAAAGCATTGTGGGTTTCTTCGTTTTTCTCACTTGTGTAGACAAGTGTGGACCCACGGGTATCGGGTTTATTCTTTGGGTCCTAATCGCGTACTGCCCTTCTTTATTTTGTGAGACCAGCTGTTGCAGTGCTGGTCATGGAAGTTCTGTTCTTGGCTCCTGTCCCTGTAACGAACGTGACCCGCCCCCCGTGCTTCCCTAATGTCTGGCCCCATAAATATTCCGGGACCATCTTCAATTTTCCCTGCCCCAGAGCTAAAATCATCCGTTCTCCCAGGAGCCCTGGCTCTTTTGATGAGAGAACGGTATTTAGAAACCAAGATCTGAGTACTAAGTCTGTTTCATCTTGTTTTTTAATTTTTAATTTATTTACTTATTTATTTATAGAGAGAGAAGATGCACACCTGCAGGGTGGGAAGGGGCAGAGAGAGAATCCGAAGCAGACTCCATGCCCAGCGTGGAGCCCAACAGGGGGCTGGATCCCACGACCCTGAGATCATGACCTGAGTCAAAATCAAGAGTCATATGCTTAACCAGCTGAACCACCTAGGCGCCCCTATATTTTAATTATTTTATTTTTTTTAAGATTATTTCTTTATTTATTTGACAGACAGAGATCACAAGCAGGCAGAGAGGCAGGCAGAGAGAGATGGAGAAGCAGGCTCCCTGCCAAGCAGAGAGCCCGATGCGGGACTCGATCCCAGGACCCCGGGATCATGACCCAAGCAGAAGGCAGAGGCTTTAACCCACTGAGCCACCCACTGAGCCTGATTTTAAATTTTTTCTACCTTGGGTTTTCTATCTATTTAATCATATTAGCTACCAAAGAGAGAGAGTTTTACTCCTTCTTTTCCAATATGTTTGTGTATTACTTCCTAAGCATCTGCCTTCGGCTCAGGTCATGATCCCAAGTACCCAGGATCAAGTCCTGCATTGGGCTCCTTGCTCAGTGAGGAGCCTGGTTCTCCCTCTGCCTGCCGCTCCCCCTACTTGTGCTCTCTCTCTCTCTCTGACAAATAAATAAAATCTTAAAAAAAAAAGTCAGATACCTAACGGACTAAGCCACCCAGGCGTCCCCAGATTTCTGTAGTTCTACCTACTGTTCTTTTTCCATTCCAGGAGCCCCTGTGGGATGTCACCTCACATCTAATCCTGTCTTCATAGGCTTATCTGGGCTGGAACAGTCTCTCGGACTGTCCTTGCTTCGGCTCACCTGGACAGTTTCCAGAAGCACTGGTCACAAGTCTGTACATAGAACGTCTCTCCTTTGGAGTCTTTCCCCTCATGATTAGACAGGGTTTAGGGGCTTGGGGGAGGAAGGCCACAGAGGTTCATCACGTCACATGAAGGGAACGTCAGCATGACTGGCTTACCACCGTTCATGCTGACCTTGACAGCCTGGCTGAGGTGTGTGAGATTTCCCCACGGCAAAGTCACTCACTCCCTGTTTCCACACTGTGCTTTTTGGAACGAAATCCCTCGGGGCAGCCCACAGATAAGGAAGGACGAGGTTCTCCACCTCCCCAACAGTGGGCCCATCTGTATAAGTTATTTAGAATTCTGTGGGGTGCCTGGGTGGCTCAGTGGGTTAAGCCTCTGCCTTCGGCTCCCGTCATGATCTCAGGGTCCTGGGATCGAGCCCCACATCAGGCTCTCTGCTCAGCGGGAAACCTGCCCACCCCCACCGCCTGCCTCTCTGCCTACTTGTGATCTCTGTCAATAAATAAATAAATAATCTTAATTTAAAAAAAAAAAGAATTCTTCTGCATGGGACACTGAACTCTCCGCCCCCCATCATGGCCCGCTCCTATGTACCTACCAGCTATCTACTCATATCACTCGTGGGTATTTATTTTATACTTAGGGCTTAGTTCAATACTATTTTACTTGTTTTCTTGCTCAAATTTCTTCAGCTGCAGTCACTGGAAACCCCTTCGGTGGGCTCCTGTGCTCCTTTGACAAACACCCTCCATTAGGGGCACTGTATAATTATTTGCATTCTTTTCAAGCATTTCCCTACTTGTTGACTCTAAAGGTCCTTCGGGATTATCTGGTGTATTCCCTGCCCAGCCCTAGAGTCAATCACTTCACCAGTTCTCCAGAGAACCTTATTCCTTTTACAAAGAGTGGTATTTAGGGGCACCTGGGTGGCTCAATGGGTTAAGCATCTGACTCTTGATCTCAACTCTGGTCTCGATCTCAGGGTCATGAGTTCAAACTCTGTGTTGGGCTCCATGCTGCGTGTGGAGCCTACTTAAAAAAAAAAAAAGAAAAAAAAGGAGGGTATTTAGAAACCAAGATCAAGGGCAAGGTGCATCTTTTTTTTTTTTTAATGTTGATTGTCTTGGGCTTTCTAGCTGTTTAACCATTTCAGCTAAAAAGAGAGAGAGGGAGAGAGAGAAAGAGGATGATTTAACTAACTTCCCCCTACATTTATACATATTTTTTCATTCTTCTTTTAACTGCGTCTTTTATTTTGTTCTCATTTTTAAACTGGAAATACAGTCACATGGAATTCATGAGATACAAAAGAGTAATTGCATTTTATATGCAGTTTTTATCTTTTTTTTTTTCACCTGATACTATGTCCCGGGCACCTCCCCATATTCTTCGCAGTTCTTCGCAGGCTGGTGGGGGCCAGCGCTGTTACTCCTGTCATCCCTACCCCATTTCTAACCCCCTTTCCCTTCTGGAAGTTCCATCCTTTGCGGCAGAGGCCTTCTAGATCTGACTTGCAGATCTCTGCTCTCTTTCGTGTCAATTTCCATTTTCACTATAATTTTGCTTTCTGTTCTCGGCTTTCCATCTGATCTTTCAGAAGGTTCTCACCTGTGACTATTGTTTTTTCATATTTCCTCTTTTGAATTGTTAATGTTGGAAATGATGTCTTTTTGGTTTGGGGAAACTGTACATGGCCTATGTGCGCCCACTGTGAGGCTCCTGTTAGACTCTCCCAGGCTCTTCTGTGAGCTCTGACTCCATGGAAGCCCCCTTGTGTGGCTTGCCCTCACTCTCTGGAGGCACTGAAGTCCACAAGCCGACTGCCATTGATTTCTTCGCCACTGCAAATGTGCAGGTTCCTCTGGCTTCTGATAGGGCAGGCTTTAGAGTTCTGCAGTGCACCCTAACAGACCCCCCCCACACACACCCTTCCTCCCCTGGGACTGAAGCACTCGTTCCCTGGCGGCTTGGAGCGCGGGTGGCCAGCTGCTCTCAGGGGAGCCCTCCCGAACTTGATCTTGGACAGTGGAAGCTGCCTGTCCCAAGGTCATGGCCCCTTCCTGGGGCAGCTGCATTCAGTGACTGGCAGATGTCGGGGCATAAAGGCTCAGCCCCAGCCCCTCGTCCCCCTGCAGAGAGCCCTGTAGAATGACCTGAGGCTGTGCTCTGGCCCCATCTCAGTCCGGAGGCTTCTTTTGTCTATTTCTGCATCCTGCACTTCCCCATGGGTGTCCGTCCCAAAAACCTGCGCGATAAACCTCTTGCACTTGAACCCAGGCATCTCCGAGTCTGACTTCCAGGGAACCTAACTGCAAACATGTCTCTTGGGCAGCAGAAAGCCCACACGTAGTGGACGACAAGGGAGCCTTTGTTCGAGGGGCCTGGCTGCAAAGCACTCAGCAAGCCGGGCCCTCCGCAGAGCTGTGCTGGGCAGGGCACTGTCTTTTCCCAGCTGCAAAGCTGAGGCTACTGAGTCAAGCTTGCTACAGCAAAGAAGTTAACCACCATCGCTCGTGGTTAGCAGCAACTCAGCCAGGCCGAAGGGCGGGAAGGTTCTATTGCGGGGAAGGGGAGGCTCCAGGTGTGCCCTGATTGGAGGCTGCTGGCCTGGGAAGTTGTAGGCAGACTGCCTAGAAGTGGGCCGTCCTACGTGACTGGCGAGGGGAGCATACTTGGCTTCCCGTGGTTGGCCTTCAGTGAAAGCAGGGACAACAATTATGGAGATGGGCAGTTGTTAATAAAATCCTGGCCATACCGGGCTGGTTGTTACGAGAGTGATGTTTACCTTCCTGCATTGTTGCTAGAGATCTCGGTGTGGCTGCCTGCAAGTCTGACTTCGAGCAGGCTCCTTTCCTGGGTCATGATCTCACTGTCAACGGTTTGAGCCCTGCACCAGGTTCCGGCTTGGTATGGAATCACCTGTAGAGTCTTCCTCCCTCCCCTTCTGTCCCTTCTCCTGCTCATGCTTTCTCTCTTTCAAATAAATAAATAAATAAATAAATACAAACTTAAAAATAAACTGATATGCACCTAATAACATAGCCTTTTAGTAAGTAAAGCAAAAATGGATAGAACACCAAGGAGAAATGGAAAAGCTATAATTCACAGGATAGTTTAACCCTTCTCTCTCACTAATTGACAGAACAAGTAGACAAAGAATCAGTAAGGATATAGGAGATTTGGAAAACATAAATAGCGAACAGCTTGATTTACGGGTATAGAGCACTGAAGATCACACATTTTTTTCAGGCACACTCAGAACATTTGTGCAAAGTGACCATATCCTGTACCATAAAGCAGTTCCAGCAAATCTCAAGGGACGAAATACTATAGCACATTCTCTCTGACCGCAGCACAATTCATCTAGAAACCAAAGCAAAACAAAAAGTTGGGAAATCCCTATTTGCTGGGAAATGAAGAAACACACATTCAAGTAACAAATGGATCCAAGGAATAATTCAGACAGGAATTGAGAAATAATTTGAACAAAAAAAAAATAATAAGAATACTATATCCCAAAACTGTGGGGTACAGTGAAAGCAGCACAGAGAGGGCATTTTTAGTCTCATACACATATCTAGAAAAAAAGACAAGGTGGAGCATTAACGGAATAAATATCCAACTCAGGAAGTTAGATGAGAACCCAAGTGTTGGAGTGTTAATGGGAAGACGCCAGTAGAGAGGGACAGGTGCATCAGATGGAAGGGGAATTGTTGGCTGGCGGTCCTGAGTTCTACAGAAAACACTGGAGATCAGGTGAGGAGATCATCTTCCACAGGAGGGAACTCCTCTTCCGTCTTAATAGGAAGGGAGAAGGAAAGGGTGGCTGTGGGCCAGGCCTGCCTGTGTGCCGGCGGAGAGAGTGAGTATGGGGCTTTGAAGAGGGTGGAAGGAAGTAGACGCAAAGGGCCTCCCAGGAAAGTGTGGGAGTTCTGGCAGCCCAGAGGGCCCTGCCAAGGCTGGACACCATGGATCTTCTTCAGCACCCAGGTGTAGACAGGAAAGAGGTAGACTGCTGGACTCATCCAGGGACTTGGTGTTGCCATATGGGCATGTTGAAGAACACGGAAGTTGAAGTTGTTGCATTAGAATGACTTGCTTGTTGGATCGCAGAATCCCAGCTGGAGGACGGCAGGGCAAAGGGCGAGAAAGCAGAGAGTGGAACGAGCTATAGGTAGGGTGAGGCTCACGGGCAGGTGCAGTGGGAATAATGAGGTCGGATAGCTGGAAGGATGGCTCAAGAGTGGGGAGCCTCTGCACATCAATGATGACAGGGTCCTGATATTGTGGTTCAAGTAACAAATGGACCCGAGCAATAATTCAGATAGGACTCTGAATCAGAGTGCACAAACCATGGAGGCCCCCTTGATGATATCAAAGGAGGGATGGGGGATGACAGTGGCCTCATGCCATCAGAGGTGGGATGGGGAGGTTGGTAGAAGGCAGTGCCCAGGAGCGGTAGAGGGTGGCTCGTCTTCCCTGATGCTGAGGAAACAGAAGCATCTTCATGTGCATTTTTCAAGGCATGGGGCCTTTTTAGGTAGCCTCTACGCCCAACATGAGACTTGAACTCATGACCCTGACATCCAGAGTCACGTGCTCTATTGACTGAGCCAGTAGGCTGCCCAAACGTGAGAATTATTTTCTCAAGTTCCAAAAGAGTACAAAATGAGGATTTGAGGGTTTTTTTTGTTTTCTTTTTGTTTTGTTTTAAAGAATTGCTTTAAACCTGGGCACCTGGGTGGTTCAGTGGGTTAAGCCCCTTCTTTCGGCTCAGGTCACAGTCTCAGGGTCCTGGGATCAAGCCCCCCATCGGGCTCTCTGCTCAGCAGGGAGCCTGCTTCCCCCTCTCCCTCTGCCTCCCTCCCTGCCTACTTGTGACACCTCTCTCTCTCTCTCTCGGGAAAAAAAAAAAAAAAAAAAAAAATTTAAAAAAAAAAAAGAATTTCATTGAACCTGTGGATTAACTTGGGAAAATTGACATCTTATGAGATTTCATTTTTCAGTCCAGAAACATGATGTACCTCTTCGCTTATTCAAGTTTATTTTTAAGTTCTCCATATAAAGCAAATCAGAAAGCCTGTGTAAATCCTGAATGTTTCTACTAATGTATCCCTAGGTATTTTATAATTTTGTTATCAGAGTAACTGATGTTAAAATTTTTTTAAGAGCGCCTGGCTGGCTCAGTGGGTAAAGCATGTGACTCTTGATTTTGGCGTCGTGAGTTCAAGCCCCACCATTGGGTGTGGAGCCTACTTTTAATTAATTAATTAATTATAAAAAATGTTTTAGCTTGTTACTGTTGGTATACAAGAAATCTACTGACGTGTATTTATTTTGCATCCAGACAGATGATTGACTTGTTCTTACAAATTTTTCTTTTGTTCTTATAGCTTTTAATTGACTTTTTTTTTTAAAGATTTTACTTATTTATCTGACAGAGATCACAAGTAGGCAGAGAGAGAGGAAGGGAAGTAGGCTCCCCGCTGAGCAGAGAGCCCGATGTGGGGCTCGATCCCAGGACCCCGAGATCATGACCCAAGCCAAAGGCAGAGGCTGTACCCCACTGAGCCACCCAGGCGCCCCTTTTAATTGACTTTTAAGTTGACTCTTTTAGACATTTGTAGTTAATTATATCTCATGTAAATAATGAAAGCTTGTCTTCAAAAAAAAAAAAAACAACCTTATGGGGGAGCTGGGTGGCTCAGTAGGTTAAGCGTCTGTCTTCGGCTCAGGTCGTGATCCCAGGGTACCGGGATCAAGCCCCGCATCAGGCTCCCAGCTCAGTGGGAAAACTACTTCTCCCTCTCCCACTCCCCCTGCTTGTGTTCCCTCTCTTGCTGTCTCTCTCTTTCTCTGTCAAATAAATACATAAAATCTTTAAAAAAATTTTTTTGAAGTGACACTTTTTTTCAAAGATTTTAGGTATTTATTTGAGAGAGAGAGAAAGAGCACACAAGCAGGGGGGAAGGGCAGAGGGAGAGAGAAGCAGGCTCCCCACTGAGCAGGGAGTCCAAGCAGGGCTGGTTCCCAGGACCCTAATATCATGACCTGAGCTGAAGGCAGATGTTTAACCAACCGAGCTACCCAGGCACCCACGAAGTGACACTCTTTTTATCCCTAGTGTAACTTTTAAAAAACCAAACTTATTGGGGTAATTTATATGCAACAAAATGCATCCATTTTAAGTGTTCATTTTTCCTTATACACACACACACGCTCATGTAACTATCCTTTAATTTTCGCCTTTCTTTACAGCAGAACATTTGTTTTTTCAGTTAAATGTATTAAGGCATAGTTTACATTCAGTAAAATTCACATTTTCATGACTTGTAAGAAATGTATTCAGTCCTGCTACTGTCACCACAATCAAGATACAGAATACCTCCGTCATCCCCCCAAAATTCTCTTAGGCTCCTTCCTAGTCAATCTAGAGTTGCCAGATTTAGCAAATCTAGCTGGGCAGCCTATGATTTATTTGGCAAGTCAAAGCCAATTCCTGTTCCCTCTCCTATCCCCTGGTGACTACCGATTCCTGTCTCTATACTTCTGTCTTTTCATGAATGTCATATACATGGAATCACTGTATGTAGATGTTGGTTTGTAACTTCTTTGGGAGCTTCCCGTGTATAATCTGAAATTGGCCCCAAAATGCAGAGGGGAGGAAGAGACCAAAGAAAGAGAAAGACCACTCTGAGTTGGTAGGTGGCAGTTTTAATAAGTGAAGGCAACTTACGTATGAGGCTCGTCTGGAGTGGCCACAATGTGAGTGAATCCCTACACCAGCTGTTGAATCTTGGAAGTTTAGAGAGAGAGAGATCTTAACCAGGTTCAGGACCATACAACGTGCAGGTGTTCTCAACATCACGTCACTATCTCAAGCCTGTATCCTTGCAGCAGCCTCTGGGAGAGGAAAAGGCAAGCAGAACCCACATTCCAAGGACAGAAGCTGAGTAGCCTCTGAGTGCCCGGCTCCAGCTCACAGTTCAACCGGAGGTCACGTCCTCTCAATGACCTTCCTCAACAATAGTTTCTTTTCTCTGGTTGGTTTCTCTTAGCATAATGCTTTTGAGATTCTTCAGTGTTGGTGACTGTTATCAGTAATTCTGCTTTCTATGACTGAGTAGTAGTCTATTATATAGATGTACTGAAATGTTATATCCTCTCACCCACTGATTGTCATTTGAGTGTTTCCAGCTTTTGGCGATTGTGAATAAAGTTGCTGTAGACATTTTCATGCAGGTGTTTGTGGGTGCATATGTTTTCACTTCCTTTGGGTAATTAGCTAGGAGATTGCCAAGCTTAGTATTTTTTTAAAAGATTTTATTTATTTATTTGACAGAAAGAGAGAGATCACAAGCAGACAGAGAGGCAGGCAGAGAGAGAGGGGGAAGCAGGCTCCCCACCGAGCAGAGAGCCTGATGTGGGGCTTGATCCCAGGACCCTGAGATCATGACCAGAGCTGAAGGCAGAGGCTTAACCCACTGAGCCCCCAAACTTAATATTTCTGAACACTATAAGTGATGGGTCAGGAACAGCAGCCCAATAATGCATACAGAATCATATTTCTATCCTCATCATTACTGATCTTTCTTCTACAAATTCTCATAATTTTTATGTCCTTAATTTTCTGTTTATGGAGTAAAAAGGAAGCTTCGATTAAAAATGACAATGAAGGGCTGAGCATGAAGGGAAATTTTTGCCCATGTTTTTTCCCCTAGGAGTGATGGTTCAGAATTCACTAATTCGGTCTTCATGGAAACCTGGCTGAACAGGACTACCATGAGTAGCGATAAAACTGAAAGACTAAGCCTCTCGCTCACTGTCACCAAGCTAAAAAGTGGAGCTGGAGTTTGAAGCCAGGCAGGGTTACTCCAGAGCATGGAGTAGATTCAAATAATAACGTAATTCAACAACCAAGAGCACTGGGCTCTGAGTTTATTATTAAACTCGTTTGCATAGAAAGCACTTGAGATAATCTGTACCCTGAGAGAAAAGCCTTCACTTAACGTAATCCACTACCACCAACAGCAGCGCAGAGCCCTGCTCTACTCTTCATAATACTCTGCAGAAGCAGCTACGCAGTTCCCAGAGCTATGCTCGCCACGAGGGTCCAGGTAAGCCCAATCCACTGGAAAGGTGCAAGATTCCTCTACAAGAGAATGAATTTCCCTGTCTTCTGGACCACCATGGCGACATAGTACCACTGTCCTCTGAAAACCATTTCCTAGTAACACCTTGGGCTGTATTTTCTGTAAAGGACCAGGCAGTAAGTATTTCAGGTGTCGTGGGTCATATAGTTTTTCCTGCAATTATTCAACTCTGTCCTTGCAGTGCAAAAGCCTAGACAATATATAAAAGGTGTAACCGTGTCCCAATAAAAGTTTACTTACAAGAGCAGACAGAGGGCCAACAGACCGTTCCCTAGACTAGGAGGTCTTCAAGGAGGCGTGTGTCTTTACCTTTTTAATTTCAGCCTCAGCAGTAAAAATTGTCCTGATTTTACCGAAGAGGAAAACAGCCACAGATACTGATTTTTGAGGAAGTCAGGCGCAGAACTACAACTGGCCATTGGGTATATTTTCTTCTGAACACAGATGCTGCCCTTGTTGGATCTGAGCGAGTTGGGGAAATCAGAGCAAACTCAAAGCGGAAGCATCTTGTCTTCGCAAACCCTCCCAACTGGCCTGGGTCCCGGCAAACCCGCGTGCGCAGTGTAGATCTACACAACTTGAAACTTGAAAGTTCGAGGAGGTCGAACTGGGGTTGGCAGCTCTCAACTGCCTTTCAGGCGCCCCCAGAGCTCAGAGCAGGGAGGTGACCTCCTCTTCGCACACCGTCTGGCTTCGTCTCTCAGCCCAGGACCCCAGGACAGGCTACACGGCGGTCTGAAAATAAAGCCTTTGGCTTATTCCCAGGAGACCAGCCTTCGCAGACAGGCTGCCTTCGGACTTGGGGGTCCCGAGGGAGCTTTACACAGAGCGGGGTTCGGTCACACAACTAGTCATTCGCAAAGCCTACTTCTAGGTCAAGTCCTACACGCGTTCCCTTGCGCTCCACGCGGCCCCGTTGTTACCCGGCGTCTCACAGTTGCTGGACACTGAGTCTCCGCTTTGCATCTGTGAAAGAGGCACAAAGCCCCCACAGAGCTGTCGCACTGAACCTGCAGGTCAGGCACGGAAGCCCGCGCGGGGCCCCCACCCCCATGATTCCAGGGGCTGGGCCAAGTGGAAGGGAGGAGGGCGGCACTGTGGGCCACCCCAGGGCTCGGGGCCCTGCGCGCTGTCGGGGTACGTCCGAGCTCCCACAGGCCAGCTGCTGAGGCGGAGCACCACCATTTCCGCCGCACGCAGGTCCGAAACCGCAGCTCCCGACCGTTTCCGGCCACGAGCTCGACGGAGTCCAGCGAGCCCCGCGGTGGGCGGAGCCTGGGGACGGCCACGCCCCCCCCCGCTTCCGGCTCCCTCTCGGCGGCTCCTGGCACCGCGGGCCCCTCCCTGCTCCGTGCGGAGCTTCCCCGCCCACTAGGGCCCGCCTCCGGTGACGTCAGTTCCGGGGCGGTCCGGGCGGGGCCCGAGCTGGGGCGGCTGCCTTGAGCAGTCTTGGCTGGTGTGCTCTGCTCCGCTGCAGGCCACGTCTCCACGCCGGGCCGCGGGTACTTCCCCGCCGTCCGACGGCCACCCGGCCACTGCAGGCCTGCCGCGCCCGGGTAAGGGGCCCGCGCCGCCGTCCGGGGAGCTGTTGTCACGGCTCCCTGAACCGGCTTGCGAGCGAAGGAGGGAGGTGGGGGCAGGAGGAGGCTTGAATGGGGGCACAAGAGGCAGGAGGGCGACCTGCCAAAGATCAGTGGGGGCACAGGTGCAAGACGAGGAGGCCAGGAGGGAGGGAGGAAGGAACGGAGGGAGCCAGGTGGGGGACCGATGGGGGACTCGGTCCCTCTCGAGGCCGGAGGGAGGAGGAGGGCTGCAGGAGGTATCCCAAACCCGGGGAGAGGCCCGGCTCGTTGGAGTTTGGGAGCGGAGGGTGGGAGAGTCGGGACACTCCCAAATGCGCGGGGAACTGAAAGGTTTTCCCGGGGCAAGGCTGGGCCCCAGAGTGCTGCCCTCCAAGAAGGAATTGGCTTTTTAGGTGACCCAGGCCTTCCCAGGCCCTGCACCTGGGAGGGGTTGTGCCTTTCCATCCGCCTGCCTCCCTCCCCCGTGGGAGCCCGCGGTGGCTGCTTACTGTGTGCAGCTCACGATCGGGCTGAGAGGCGGAATCAGCATCCACATGGTTTGCCATAAGACATAAACATCATGCTTAGAAATATGCCTATCCCAACATGCAGTTATTTTTACCACCTGGAGGAAGCTTCTTTAAAAATTTCCCTGAAATCGGTGAGGAAAGTATTTAAAATACGAATTTGCCACCTATAGGCAGGACTTGCTTCATGGACAAGGGAATGCCAGATTTGCCCACAGTGCCAGCGAAAACTAGCCTTTGATCAGCATTTAGCTGTGATATCAAAAGGTGCAGAAACTTACAGAACTTAAACTTACAGAAGCAGGCAGGGTAATTAGGATGATATCCACTTCAGTTCCCATCTGCCACGAAGACATGTCCTTTAGACCACAGGGCAATGTCTGTATATGCAAAACCACACACCTGTGTTCCTTGGGTTCTGCTGCCAAAGTTCAGCCAGGTGACGCGCTGGGATTAGGTATCTAGGGTTTGCCCTGTATTTGTTTTCTGCACTTCCTGCTGCTTGCTGTATAAAGCTTGTCCAGCTTGGAGTAGGGGCCCAGGCCATGCTGCTGCTGATTTAGATCTTACTGGACTGATGGAATGTGGGGGTGACACCTATAATCCCTTACCAAGCCTAAGGCTTACTTGTATAAGATCCTGGGAACCAGTCTAGGCCAGGAGAAGGAAGCCAGCCATTCAGAGTCTGCGGCCATGTAATCAGCACACAGCACTCGGCATGTAACAGGTTCCTAAAAGAGTTTTTGTAAAACTCAAGCCAAGGGGTAACTGGGTGGCTCAGTTGGTTGAGCATCTGCTTTCCGCTTGAGTAGTGATCTCAGGGTCCTGGGATCAAGCCCCATGTTGGGCTCCCTGCTCAGTGGGAAGCCTGCTTCTCCATCTCCCTCTGCAGCTCCCCCTGCTCATGCTCTCTCTCTCTCTCTCTCTCTCTCGCTCTCGCTCTCTCTCAAATAAATAAAGAAAATCTTAAAAAAAAAAAAATCAAGCCAAGGTTAGGAACATAATAATTCAGAGACAAGGGGTATTGGAAGGTATCACGAGATCATGGACCAGGTAAGGATCAGGAAGTTGACACCTAGGGCCACAGTCCGGGGGTGCCTTTCTGAGGGAGGGTCACCTGGCTTGGGGTGCTCCCCCCCAGCGGAACTTGTGAGGAGCTGACCGTTGAAAAAGAGTGGATCCCAGCAGCAGCCTAACCCCTGTCTCTCCACCTGCGGGTCTTCCATTTAATAATAATTCATTCTTTCTTGTTTATTCCCTTCTTGCACCAGCGGTCTCTTTTCTTTCCATCTATTATAGTCTGAGGCCTTGAGCTACCTAGTCTCCCTGCACCCTAATAATGAGAATGACTGGCCGGCCCCTCACTTAAGCTCGGGGAAGCCTTTGCAGGACGGAGTATCATTTAAATCTTGCTCGTGGTTTGTCCATTGCGAGTCAGCTTACAAAGATCAGCGCAGGTCCTCACACGTGAATCTTGACATTTAGAATGTGCTTTTGGAAAGTGGAGGCAGAACCTTCCAGACAGATGAAGTCATGGCCCAATGAGGGCCTATTCTAGACTCTATGGGCGGCTAGTTCCCATCTCGGTGGGAGTGACCACCAGCATAAGGGGCTGGGAGTGCATAAGCAGTGACAGTGTCCAGTAGAAGTTTCCGGAGAAACTTGTGGAGTTTCTTTGACATAGTCTTAGAAACATGCTCTGTCTGTGCGCTCACATGTGTTTGTAACTGTGTGTGCAATTGCACACATGCGTGTGTGTGTGTGTCTGTGTGTACACCTGTGGGTGTTTGTATTAGAGAGTGAGCCCATGGGGGTCCTCACACATCCCCACCTCCTAAGGAGGTGAGGAGCTATTTCTTAATCTCCCAAGTGTCCATTAAATAGTCACCAGGGAGAGAAACATTTGTGCTGGTTACTGTCTTTGCATTACAACTGTCCTCCTGGTTCCTCTGAAGTTGTGGCTGGCTCCTAGAAGAATGAAGTTCCTGATACATAAATTATGGAGTTTCTCTAAATCATTAAAATCTACATGTGAAAAACTATATCCAGCAGGGTTACTCTGTGCCTTTCTGCCCCCGCAGCTCAAAATACCTGAAGAAAATCAGACATCGTTTTCCTTCATGGGTCAAAATGTTTTCCAAAATGCTTGTGCAAGGAAAAAAAAAAAAAAAAAAAAAAAAAAAAATA
>NW_019154106.1:4777163-4826083 GCF_002288905.1 Enhydra lutris kenyoni
ATATATGTTGGAAAATGAAAATCACCAGTAAATTTGTTCCCCAGGCATAACTATCATTAATGCTCTGGTGTAAATCTCTCCAGATCCCTTAACAAATGTCTATTTATTTATTTTTTAAAAGATTTTCTTTATTTAATTGACAGCAAGGGGGACAACGAGAGAGGGAACACAAGCAGGGGAAGTGGGAGAGGGAGAAGCAGGCTCTCTGCTGAGCAGGGAGCCCGACATGGGGCTCAATCCCAGGACCCCGGGATCATGACCTGAGCCAAAGGCAGACGCTTAACTGACTGAGCCACCCAGGTGCCCCAACAAATGTCTACTTAAATAAAAAGAGAATCCTGGTGCATATACTGTTGTATGACCTGCTTTTTTTTCATCTTTTGGTACATGTGGCCCATGTCAATAAAGAGAAAGCTATATATATATATATTTTTAAGACTTTATTTTTAAGCAATCTCTGCATCCAGTGTGGGGCTCGAACTCACAACCTGAGACCAAGAGCCACACACTCCACCGACCGAGCCACCCCGGCACCCGGAAGTTGTATATTTTTTGAACAGCTGCCATAGTATTCGATATGTGGGTGGGGCCGTATCTTCTATAGCCACTCCAGTTGTTTTGCTGTTATAAATAACGCCATGATGAACATCTTTCCGGACGTCCATCTTTATACATCCGTCCACTTGCTTCCCTGGGAGAAATTCCAGCAGTAGAAAGCGCTCCATTGCCAAGTCTTGGCATTGAAAGTTCTTTTTTTTTTTTTTTTTTAAGATTTTTATTTATTTATTTGAGATCACAAGTAAGCAGAGAGGCAGGTGGGGGTGGGGGGAGCAGGCTCCCCCCTCAGAAGGGAGCCCGATGTGGGGCTCGATCCCAGGACCCTGAGATCATGACCTGAGCCAAAGGCAGAGGCTTAACCCCCTGAGCCACCCAGGCGCCCAACATTGAAAGTTCTAATGGACATTGTCAGTCTCCCAGCACAAGGGTCTATTTAAGGCTGTTCTGCCAGTGACTCCCTCCTCCCCGGGCTTTGCCCCCCTCTGCTTTACCTAAGGAGTATTTACTCTTTTTTGAACCGTAGATGCGTCTGTTCCCAGAGCGGGGCTTCTGCCCATGTCCCACGTGGCCACAAAGCATGCCGTGGCCTGCAAGTGCTCCTCGAAGCTGCTGTCACCTCCTGCAAAGCCAGACCTCGCCCCGCAAGCACACGGTACCAAGCCTGCCGCTCTCCAGGGAGGACGAGGGCCCAGCGTGGGAACTTGCCCTGAGCAGCTGCGTCTGGTGAGTGTCTGTGGCCCTGCAGGCAGGGCCACCTGCTCACCATTGAAAGGGCCCCTCAAGGGCTTCGCTGCAAAGTGGGGGAAAGGACAGACAGCAGAACCCAGAGTGGCCTGTTCTGTGGCATTTCATGGACAGCGGTTTTCCCTTCCCAGGTAGACCAGGAGGGCGGGGCTAGGAGCAGGGACAGACAGGAGGGGCTGGGAGCACATGGTCCTCTGTGGCCCTCTGCTGTTCTGGTGACACAGGCTTCCAAACCACAGGAGGTTTCCTCTGGGCCTGGTGTTGAGATCTCACAATGCTTGCCCCTCACCGATGCTGGGGCTGGGGGGTGAGGAGCTGCCTAGCAGCAGCCATTCTGGGAGGAGAGAGGCCAGAGTCTGTCCCCAGACCACCAGCGAGACAGTCCAGTCCATGTCTGTTCCTCATGACGAGCTGAAAGAAAAGGAGGAAATCCATTCGGCACAGTGACTCTGTTCCTCTCTCCCTAAGCTCGATTATCCGCTCTGGAGTTCCTTCCAGTGCTAGAGCAGGGTTGGCAAACTATGGCCCATGGGCTGAGTCCCGCCTCCTGTCTGTTTTTGTAGATAAAGTTTTATTGGGACACAGTCACACCCATCGTTCACAAGTGTAGCTGAGACAGAGACGGCACGGCCAGTAAAATCTAAAACATTTGCTGTCTAGCTCTTTACAGAAAAAGTTTGCTGACTCTGGCCTGGAGATTTGTAGCGAGGGGGGCAGGAGACGGCACTGGTGCCCGGGGTACATACAGGAAGCCCCGTCACGTCATCCTCCCCACCCCCGGCGGAGCCCAGATCCGTGCAGGGAGCATGTTGGGCCCGGCAGTGCTAGTGTTTTAAATACATTCAGTAGACGTGAGCGGCCAAAGAAAGAGCCATTTAAATACATTTATTCACTGAGCGCCAGCTGCGTTGCCTCAGTTCATGGGGAGTGTGGGTTCTTTGTTCCCGAAACCTTCCAGTTTCAGTTCTTTCGTCTGTGGCATTGGTCTGTGTCTTCTCTCCCCACCCTGCCCTCTGTTTGTTTCTGTCAGAACAAAGAATGTCTTTTGCACTCTAGAAAACAGATGCGGGGGCGCCTGGGCGGCTCAGTCGGTTGGGTGTCTGCTTTCAGCTCGGGTCATGATCCCGGGATCCTGGGATCGAGTCCCGCTGGGCTCTCCGCTCAGCAGAGAGAACTGCTTCTCCCTCTTCCTCCACCCCTCCCCCTGCTTGTCCTCTCTGGCTCTATCTCTCTGTCAAATAAATAAACAAAATCTAGAAGAAGAAAAAAAAAGAAAAGAAAAGACGCAGATTGGTAGCTTCTGGCTGAGTCTTCTAGACCTCTAAGCTCCCAGGAGCCCTTACGGACAGTTTTGGATGGAAGGTGCAACTGGAAACTAGAATAAAGCTAGGGACTCTTGCAAAGGGGTGAGAAGCATCCAGGAAAGCGCCAGCTTCCCGGGAGAGTTTGTGCTCGAGGGGCTTTCCTGTCGTGGGGCTACTTTCCCACAGTCCCCTCTGATCACAGGAGCCAGAAAGCCACCGGGCGGCCACTCTCTACACGTCCCTCTCGGCCACGCAGGGGCTGCTTGGCGGAGCTCCTAGCAGGGCCAGACGGGCTTGTTGGGGCACACTGGTGGCTAAGCCTGGTGCAGGGCTAGAAACTGCAGGAATTCCGCATGCCGCATGGGGCTGGGCCCGTGGGGCAGAGGTAGCTGGACCAGATTTTAAAAGCCTCCTTGGCTGTGTTAATGAGTTTTGGGGTTATCCTGGGATAGTGTGGGGTCTGAGCAGTGGAGGCAGAATCACCTTTGTGGGTTCCAGGGATCTTTCTGGAAGCTGTGGGGTGGCATGCGGATCAGGGCCGGGGTGGGGATGCATGAGGTGATTCATTCATGACTCAGGGCTCATGGAAAGACGGTGAGCCTGGCCCGATCACCAGGGGCCGCCTAGGTGCGGGGCCACGGAGGGTAGCGGGTAGCCTTCATGCCGGCTGAGGAGCCGATCAGGACGTTTTCACTTAGTGTGACTCGAGCGCTGCCTTCCATGATGTCCTGTGCAACTCAAGAGCTTCGTGGTAAGGGCACTGGAAAGACCAAAGGCCTTGGGTGTCCGCAGGCAGGTGCCCTCGGGAGCCCCTGGGTCATCGCCTGCCCTCCACTCCCAGCAGGCCTGTTTTCAAATCAGGTGTTTAATCACGGGACCAAGCATGACTGCGTGTGACTGCGTCATTGTCTGGAGAGGACCTGGGCCTTGCAGGCAGCCACGTGGGTCTCAGGACAGGATTAGGGGCCACCCAGGACCAGGAGGGCGTGAAGTGATGGGACTCTTGAGACCAGTGGGCCCCTCTGCTCCCCAGTGCACCCCTATGGTGAGGGACACCAGCCGACCAGCATACTGGAGGGCCGGGGTGAGGGTGGGGAGACCCCTGTGTGCTCGGGAAGCCAGGTCTGGCTGGGCCCAGTCCTCCTCTTGGTGAGGCTCAAGCTGTTGTGGCATTTCTGGAAGTTTCTGCAGACAGCTAGGTGACCAGGTCCTCGCTACTACCTCTGTCTCTTGCAGTGGCACCCCCTGGTCTAGTCCGCCAGCCTCCTGTGGCCTTGTCCCCTTCTGCCTGTGTTGCTACCCCTGCCGCCTCCTCACTGGGCTCCTGTCACGTCTGCCCCTCATCTGTCCCTCCTGCCCAAGCATTTTCCTGTGCTGGTGACACACCTGCTTCAGCGCCCCCGCAAACCCCAGCTGCCCAGTGGTGGCCGCCAATCTCTGGTCTGATCCCAGGTCTCAGCACACTCTCCCCCAGCCTCTGGCGCCAGTGCTGTCACCTGTTGCACTCTCCCCCCCCCCCCCCCCCCCACCTTCCCCCCCAGGCGGACCCCATCCATCCTTCAGAACATGGCCCACCTGTCGCCTTCCCAGGAAGCCTTCCCTGGCCACGCCTCTCCACCCACCAGAATTCAGTGCCTCCTCTAGGCCCCACAGCACCCTGTCTCCCCCACTCACCTCTGGGGCCTCCACAGAGAGGACCAGCCTCCGACTGACATGTCAAGGCCTTCCCGTGCTCCATCCCCTGCCTGCTCCAGGCACTGAGTCACGCCTCTCCTCTGTGCTTGCAGAAGCTTGCAGTGACCTCTTTTCTGTGTTTCCTACTGGATGGCAGGCTGCCTAGAGGACAGAGTTGTGTGGCTTTCGTCTTTTTGTTCTACATGCACCGCCCGGCACATAAGCAGGCACTCGGGGAATATTGGATGGATGGAAGGGTAGGTGGATGGTGGATGGATGATGGGTGGGTGGGTAGATGGATGGATGATGGATGGATGTTGGGTGGGTAGATGATGGATGGATGGATAATGGATGGATGGAAGGGTAGGTGGATGGATGGATGGATGGATGGATGATGGATGGATGGAAGGGTAGGTGGATGGTGGATGGATGGATGGATGGATGATGGATGGATGTTGGGTGGGTGGATGATGGATGGATGATGGATAGATGCATGTTGGATGAGTGCATTGACGGATGGCTGGGTGGGTAATAGATGGGTGAATGGATGACACATGATGGACAGGTAGATGAATGGGGGCTAGTTGGCTGGGTAGCTAAACGATATCTCCCATGTGAAAGGTGAGGTCAGCTATCGTGGGGTGTACACAAATACCCTGGGCCTGATATGTGACCTTGGCCAATCTTGGTTATCAAAAGGTCTTGGCCTTGTGAGCATGGTCAGGTCTTGGCCCTTTCTCTTCTGCTCTTTCACACTAGGAACTCTGGGTGGGAAGGTGGGTGCTTACAAAGGTTGAGACGCAGAATGAAAGTGGGTTGAGGAGTCCTCTAAACCCGTCAAATGCAGGCGTGGGGCAGGTCACTAGGTCGCCGTGGATGAGAGGTATCACACTGTTCTGGGTGCCAGGCCCTGGTCAAAATACTCAGCTCAGTTTGCAGCCTGGACCTTCTAGAAGCCTCCACGGCAGGCACCCCACCATGTCCCATGGCCCAGGTGAGGCTGTGCATTACTGACCAGACACCTTTCTTGACCAGATCCTTCAGCCAAGCAGCAGGGAGTCACCAGCAGCCTGAGGAGTGGCCAGCTGGGAGCCCCAGGGACTGCCCAGCCTGGCTCCTAGCTCACCCACAAGATGTGGACAGCCCTTGTGCTCGTTTGGATTTCCTCCTTGTCCTTATCCGAGAGCCAAGTACCATCCCGGGATGCACGTAAGTGAGAAAACCCTGTGACTGCTGGTCAGGCCCACAGTGATCCCGAAGCACCCTGAGCCCAAGGGACGTGTGCAGGCCTAGTCCAGCGAGTTGCGAGCCCCAGAGCTGCCAAGGGCCAGCTTGGGGAGAAAGCTCCCAGGGGACTGGGCCTCTGAGCTCTGAGTCCTGACAGGGTCACTTGCTTGGCCCTGCACAATTTCTCCTATAAAACCAATCTTCACTGGGGAATTCGTCTGCTCATACATCAGATATCTCATTACACTCACTGCTCTGTGCCAGACACTGATCATCTCCAGGAATTCCTGCCACAAATCCTTCCAGAAAGCCAAGAATTGTTTTATGGTGTGACTGTCTGGGTGATGATGTATCTGGTTTCTAAAGCGCATGTGTGTGACGGGTTTTGTTAATGGTGAATCACACCTCTGAAGTGAGACTTTCCCTCTGATTGATGTTTTGGGAATTGGACCCAAGAGTGAAGCTCTTGAGCCTTCAACGGGCTCGGGTTCAGAGGACGAGGGAGTTCTTACGTCCAAGTGCCGAGTGACCCTCTCCGGGGCAGCAGGCTCCGTGTGCTCACGGGGAGGATAGGAGGGAAACGTGTTCACAATTCACCTCCTTCGTTCTCACTGGGCTGAGGCCAAACGGCCACCCGGGCCAGACTGACAGGCCACAAACTAAGACACTCTGAGCCATCTCCCTGTACAGGATGGAAAGTGACGGTATCTTTTTCTCCCTTTTCTGACTTTAAGGGCACTTAGTCCTCAACCAGACAGATAATCCAGCCAAGAAAAGTGTATCTGTGATGACAGTTACCAGAGTCCTTACTGGAATATCCGAAATAATGACCACAGTGACACCTTCTTCTGTCCCATTGGCCACAGGAACCCCGGTGGCCAACGCCAGCTCTCCTGCAGTCACAGCAGGGAGAACACTCAGGACAGACACGGGGATAGAAGGTTCCCCTGAACAAGTAGCCTCTGGGGCACCCCAGCCCCCTGCCCCGGCAGCATCACAGCGGACCCCATCCTCCACCACCGTCCGTGTCCCCCACACGCAGGTGCCGAGTGGCAGCCCACTGCCAGGGACAGCAACTCTGACGACACTGGCCACCAGCGCTCAGTCTGCCACTGGGACTGTCATGACTACCCACGCCCCGATGGGCACACACAGCCCTTCCCAGCATACCCCTGGCAACTCCACAACCAGTCCCACGGCCCCCTCGGGTCCCCAAGTGCTTAACGTGTCCACACAAGCCCCCGCCGTCCAGGCATCAACAGGCTGGCCCACGGCTAGCACGGCAAGTGGGCCCACACCCACCCTCTCCAGCACAGCCTCAGAGCCCACCCGCCCATCCGTGACTCCCGTGGCCACCACAGCAGTGACCACCACCACGGCCCATGCCCAGGAGCCGACCACCAGCACAGCGCCAGCACCTGTGCCCCCCACCAGCCCGACCCCCAAGGGGGAGGCCACGTCCCCCACAACCCAGCCAAGCCCTGCTCCATCAACGCACGGGGCCGCGGGGCCAGGCACAGCCCAGACACCCGAGCAAGTGCCACCTGAAACCCCTCCTGGCATGGTGTCCTCCTCCCCGACGCCGGGGGCTCCTGGGAACACGAAGATGTCAGCCACAGACTTGTGCCCGCTCAGTACCCAAGGCCAGTACGTGGTGGTCACCACCAGGCCCCTCAGCCCGTCTCTGGTGAACAAGGGTTTCCTGCTGGCGGCGCTCTTCCTTGGGGTGGCCCTCTTCATCGTCGTCGTGGTTCTGCTCGCCCTGCAAGCCTACGAGAGCTACAGGAAGAAGGAGTACACGCAGGTGGACTATCTCATCAACGGGATGTACGCGGACTCGGAAATGTGAGGGGCCGGGGGCGCCCAGCCCGCCCCTCCTGCCGTGTTGCCTCTGAGACCGAACCAAGTGCTTCCAGATCCTTTTGGTGCAATTAGGAGGTAGGCCGGACGTCTCCGCACGTTTCCTCGCTGTTGGATTAAGTCCACGATCACTCAAGAGCGGCTGCTTTTTCGTATTTATTTTTGTAAACAATCATGTCCATGCGATGGGCAGCGATCGCACCGTGGGCGGGGCTGGCAGAGCCCCCATGTGGATCCTGACCCAAATTAAAGCAATGACCACCTTCCATTCAGACCCGTGTCCCGCCATTTGTGAAGGTTGTGTCCTGTCCGCCATCACGCCTGGGGGGCCTTCCTGGGATGCGCGTGATGGGGTTCATGTTCATTAGCATTTACGGTAACACCCGGGTTTGGGGTCTGCTGTGTCTGCGCCCTTCCTGGGGCCTCACTGTTAATTCCCAACGTGCCTGTGCTCAGTGGGTGGGGGGAGGGGCGCCCCAGGCCCTGGGCATCTCTGGCACGCCCTGGAGACAGGGCCTTCCCACAGATGTCCCCTTTCTGAATTGTTCACTGGTGCAAGCTTGGAGCTGGATTTGGGCACAAGAGAGCTGAGTCCCACGCGCTAACCCGGTGAGCTGCCCGTTGTGGCCAGCTCAGCCTGGACCTGCTTGGACTGAATTCTCAATGAGCCCACCCAGCTCACACTGTGCACTCGCCTCGTGGAAACCCAGTCAGCCGGTGTGGTGGGACCGTCCCTACTAGCACCTTGCCCCACGTCACCCCAGAAGGCAGGGGAGCCCCAGGCCTGAGTGCACCCAGGGCCCTCTCTCCCCAGCAGGATGACATCCCTGGGTTCCCAGGTTCCAGCCCTCAGAGCTGACACAGAGTGCCTGTCCCGTACCGGCTGCTGTCCTCATGCCTAACACACTAACCTAACCCCCTCCTCGACCCCAGCACAGAAGCACTAGATGCCCATCCTAAAGGCGGGGGCACTGAGGCACAGGAGGGGGAGACACACTCACCCACTGAGGGCCAGCATCGGGGTTAAACCCATTCTGGAGTCCTGTGTCTTTGCCGACTCACCTGCCCAGGTAGGGCATGGCCTTGGCTCAGCCTACCTGCCCCAGGCTGCGAGAGCTGGTGGGCAGCCCCTAAAGCTGTGTTCCCAGAACAAGGGTGACTTGGAGCGAGTGTGGCATGTTCTGGAACTCCACTTCTTCATCTGTGGAATGGGGAGACCTAGAATCACCTAGAAATCCCAGAGGAGCCAAGGATGGAGAAGCAGAGTGGGGAGCAGGGCATCAGAAAACCCCCATAGCTTGAAAGTGCTTGTTCAATCTCCCAGCCTGGGCGGCGCCAGCCTACACCACTGTCCCCGGACACCAGCTTTGCACGTCCGCGTGGGGATAGGGGCTTTGGAGGGTGCCCTTTCCTCCACCAGCTGCCACCTGGCAGCCCGGGTTGGGACCTACCCACCTACAAAGGTGGGTTTCACACCCTGGCTGGTTGAGTCTCACGAGACCCAGAGCTTGGAGGCTGTCCCCACAAACTGGGTGCTTTGTTCCCTTCCGGGGAGGTAGGATGGGGGCAACGCACAGGGATGACTTTCATCTTCAGTTTGCGACCAGAGGCCTCTGCCCAACACCCTACTTACAGGGATTGGAGACTTGGGATGTCAGGGCCTGCCTGTCTACCCTGCCCCAGCCTGGGACTTCCTGCCTTTTCATCCCCTGAGAACTGGTTGCAGTGTCCATCCCTCCCTCCTTGGGGGTTCATGTTCCCAATCATCTAGTCGTTTTGGCTCCCCATGCGGGCCACAGGTGCCTCAACTGATGGCGTCCAAGGCCAAGCTCAGCACTGGCCCCTGGAGTGTGTTGGGCCTTTGGAATTCTTCCTAAACCTAAAGGCATTGGTGTTTACCTGAGCTAGAGACCTGGCCTTCAGCCCAGGGTCCCACCAACCACCCTACATGCCTTTTTTTTTTAAGAGCTTTTAAAGTAATCTCCGCATCCAGCGTGGGACTCAAACTCACAACCCTGAGACCAGGGGTCCCCTGCTCCCCCGAGGGAGCCAGCCGGGCACCCCTTCCCCGTGTTCTTAGGAACAGGCCCCTACCGCAGCTGCTGGGGCTGCCTGGGGCCCCACCGCCAGCGGCCACCCCCAACGCAGCCATCCTCCTCTGGAAGCCAGGGGCTCTTCAGAACACACGCATGACCCCACCATTCCCTGCTAATACTTCCTCCTAAGAGAAAGGCCAAGCTGCTCTGCCTGGCATTCCAGACCGAGACAAACCCCATTAGTGGGTCCCGGCCAAGCAGAGCACAAGGGAAAGAACCAGGCTCTAGAGAGATCTCAGGTGCCGGAGACCAGGGATGTCCAAATCTAGGGGGGCCACGGGTTTGAGTCCCCAACGACTCCCCTGCCTTGGAGGCCCCGAGACTGCGGTGAGCAGGCAGCCATTCCTGGCCTGCTCGGAAGACCCGTTCAGCGTGAGCTTATCGGGTACTTACAGAGCACCGGTGGTTTGCCAACCAGTCGGGGATTCAGAGAGGAACCCACCCGCCTAACCCACAGGAGCTCGCATGGGCGGGTGAGACGTGAGGAAGGAGGCAAGAGGGGGTAGGTTCACAGATGAGGCACCTGACCCTCCTGGGAAGGTCAGGGAAGGCTGCCTGGCAGGGGGGCTCAGAGCCTCTCTTCCTAGCGTTTTCCTGCAGAGGCAAGGGGCTCTGGCTGGTTCAGTGCCCGGAGCAGTAGGGTCCCTGTTTGAGAGTCTGAATGGAAGGCCAACACGCAGGGAAAACCAGATTCGGGGCTCGGCCCCCAAAGGGTCTCTCTTCCCTCCAGTGAGTTAGACCAAGGTGTGGGAAGGCCAAGGGGCTTGCCCAAGACCACCCTTCCCCCAAACGGCAGGACAAGATCTAGGAACACAGGCAGCTGGGACACCCAAGGAACAGAGCCCGGCCTATTTCCTCTGGGGGCAGCCCCGCGTCCCCAAGCCAGGGAAGTCCAAGGGCTCCCCCTGGTGGCCAAGCCTCCCTCCCTCTCCCGGGGTGCTCGGCCGGCTCTCCCACCCCAGGGGCATCCCTCCAGCTTAGCTCCCCTGGAATTCCTGGCAAGCCCACACTAAAGAACGCTCGCCCCCGCGTGCTCCCAGACCGGGTTGTCTTCCTGTGGGACGACTGTTCTCCGTGGAATTCTGTCACCTGCGCTCCAGCAGAAGGGCGGCAGGAGTTCAGGTAGAACGCAGCACCCTCCCACGCGCACCCCCGCGCTTCCTCCCAGAAGCAACCCGCTGGGTTGTGCGGAGCGAGCCACCCCCGTCCACGCTCAGCCGCATGATACCCCACCCCCCACTAGGTCCCTCGGTGGCTTCTGACTGCAGGCGGAGGCCCAGGAGGGTGCTCTGCAGAAGCATGTCATCTGATTCTGGTTTAGACATTATTCTGTTGCATTGAAGTCTCTACAGGTGAAGCGGTGTGCTATCTGGGGTTCACCTTTTTTTTTTTTCAGTAGGCTCCATGCCTAGCGAACGTGGGGCTTGAACTCACGACTCGAGATTCAGAGTCCCATGCGGATCCAGCCAGGCACCCTGGGATTCACCTCAGCATGAGAGGAAGGTGATGGGGGGAAGATGCCACAAGACAGCAAGCCACTGCCATCGGATATGGTTGGTGGACGTGGCAGCGGCCACTACCTATTCCCTCTCTGTGCACATCTAGAAATTCCGTGATGACAAGTTGAAAGAAGAGAAAGGGAGGGAGAGGTTGAGTTGCCACTTAAATCTCTCAAGTAAATGATGGCTCTGGTGGCGACAGGGAGGGCAGGCTGGGGGCTGCGCACAAGGGCTGGTTCGGGAAGGGGGGGCTGCTCCATTGTCCCAGGCAGCAGTGACGGTGACGCGACTTGGACTGTGGAGTGCTCCGGGAAAGACATGCACGTGAAGGTGGGGACATGTTTTGGAATCTAAGTCAACCGGACTTCCACTGTTTCTTTCCACCCCCCACACACACCAGAAGCCAGGAGGGCTTGAAGAACTGGGACAGTCGTGATGTCATTTCCAGGAGGTGGGAAGCAGGGCGCCCCTATTCTCAGCACTTTGCGGGTGAATTCACTGTGACAACCCTATGAGACCGAAATATCATTATCATCATCACCCCCAGCGCACAGAGGGGAAACTGAGGCTGGAGAATTAATGAGCCTGCCTGACATCATCCAGAGGTAGGGGACAGAGTCCAGAGTCACACCCTAGGACCACGCCCCAGCTTCCCTGCTTCTGCCACTAGGCTCTGCTGCCTCCTGCTGGGGCATTGCGGGGCGTTGGGCGGGGAATCCAGAGACTGGGGAGGTGTTAAGGCTGAGATGTCCATTAGGTGTCAGTAGGATGTGGGATAGGCGTCTCTGGGCCCAGAAGGCCCCCCCACGGAGAGAGCCTTGGGGAAGTCCACGTGGAGGATGAAGAAGGAAGGCAGGTGAGCAAGAGGGCAGTGACCTTGGGCAATGATCCGGAGAGGTTTTGCCAGGCGTGGGGGTGGGGTCGGGGGACAGGACAGCTGGTGGTGGTGAATAGAATATTTTCAGGGAACCAGGAAGGATATTTTCAAATTTCAGTATAGTTAACGTACAGTGTTGTATTAGTTTCGGGTATACAATCTAGTGATTTAATACCTCGGTACCTTTCTCAGTGCTCATCATGGTAAGTGTGCTCTTCATGCCCGAGAAGAATTTTTTTTTAAAAAGAGAGCACGCACATGAACGGGGGTGGGGGGTGATGGTGGGGAAGGAGAGGTAGAGGGAGACAGAGAATTTTTTTTATTTAAATTCTATTGATTAACATATAGCGTGTTAATAGTTTCAGAGGTGGAGGTCAGTGATTCATCAGTTGCAAGTAACACTCTGTGCTCATGACATCACGTGCCCTCCTTAATGCCCATCCCCCAGTACCCCATTCCCTCACCCCCTTCCATCCAGCAACCCTCAGTTTCCTGTGATTGAGAGTCTCTCTGGTTTGTCTCCTTTAATCTCATCTTGTTTTGTTTTTCCCTCCCTTCCCCTATGCATCTCTGTTTTGTTTCTTAAATTGCACATATGACTGAAATCATATAATTGTCTTTCTCTGACTTATTTTGCTTAGCCTAACACCCTCTAGTTCCATCCACGTCGTTGCAAAGAGCAAGGTTTCATTTTCTATTGGCTGAGTAATATTCCATTGCATATATGTACGACATCTTCTTTAACCATTCATCTGTCGATGGACATTTGGGCTCTTTCCATAGTTAGACCATAGTGGCCATCGCTGCTATAAACATTGGGGTGCACGTGCCCTTTTGGATCATTCCATTTGTATCTTTGGGGTAAATACCCAGCAGTGCAATTGCTGGGTCATGGGGTAGCTCTATTTTCATCTTTCTGAGAAACTGTTTTCCAGAGTGGCTGCACCAGCTTGCATTCCCACCAACAGTGCAGGAGTGTTCCCCTTTCTCTGCATCCTCGCCAGCATCTGTCGTTTCCTGACTTGTTCATTTTAGCCATTTGCACAGGTGTGAGGTGGTATCTCATTGTGGTTTTGATTTGTATCTCCCTGATGCCGAGTGATGTGGAGCACTTTTTCATGTGTCTGTTGGCCATCTGGATGTCTTCTTGCAGAAATGTCTGTTCATGTCTTCTGCCCATTTCTTGATTGGATTATTTGTTCTTTGGGTGTTGAGTTTGATAAGTTCTTTATAGATCTTGGATACTGGCCCTTTATCTGATAAGACACTTGCAAAATATCTTTTCTCATTCTGTAGGCTGTCTTTTGGTTTTGTTGACTGTTTTGTTTGCTGTGCAAAAACTTTATGTTGGGGCGCCTGGGTGGATCAGTCGGTTAAGCGTCTGCCTTCAGCTCAGGTCATGATTCCAGGGTCCTGGGATCGAGCCCCGCATTGGGCTCCCTGCTCAGCCGGGAGCCTGCTTCTCCCTCTCCTCTTCTCCTTGCTTGTGTCCCCTCTCTTGCTGTGTGTCTCTCTCTGTCAAATAAATAAATAAAATCTTTAAGAAAAAACCTTTTTATCTTGATGAAATCCCGATAGTTCATTTTTGCCTTTGTTTCCCTTGCCTTTGAAGACATGTCCAGCAAAAAGTTGCTGTGGCCAAGGTCAAAGAGGTTGCTGCGGCCAAGGTCAAAGAGGTTGCTGCCTGTGTTCTCCTCTAGGACTTGGATGGATTCCTGTCTCATATTTAGGTCTTTCGTCCATTTTGAGTCTATTTGTGTGTATGGTGTAAGAAAATGGTCCGGTTTAGTTCTTCTGCATGTGGCTGTCCAATTTCCCCAGCACCATTTGTTGAAGAGACTGTCTTTTTTCCATTAGATATTCTTTCCTGCTTTGTTGAAGGTTAGTTGACCATAGAGTTGAGGGTCCATTTCTGGGCCCAGCACAGAGTCCAGGTGGGGCTTGACTTCATGACTCTGAGATCGTGACCCAAGCTGAAATCAAGAGCCAGACATCCAACCAACTGAGCCATCCAGCCACCCCCGCAAGAAGGATTTTTTTCAAGAACGAATATCCTAGAACACCAAACAGTGAGTGCTTCACTGCCTCCCAACACGGGAGGAACCATTGTTGTGCCCATTTCCAGATGGGAAAACTGAGGGCAGAAGGTAAGATGACTTGCCCAAGGCCAAAGGTAAGGGCTGAGCCAGGCGTTGCATCGGGCCCATCTGACTCCGGGTCACACGTTCGCTCTGCCGAATCGACTAGAGCACCAGGTTTCCTCTGTCAGGGCTGCCACAGCCTGTTGGCCAGTTTGGTATTCTCCGTGAGCAAGCTCACCGGGTCCCGTGAGCAGGGCACACGACCAGGGCTTGGCCCCACCTTGCCGACCGTGGAGTCAGCCGGTATTCAGGGCCCTGCTCCGGGGAAGCCAGTAGAAAGGAATCTGGGAAGCAGAGAAGAAGCACAAGGGGGCTCCAAGATGGGTAGGTCCTGGGGCCCTGGAAATAGAAGGGCATGAAAGAGGAAGACCCCCTGCTCCCCTTAGCCTTTCTCCTGAACCTTTGGGGGACCCCCAGTGGAGCATCTTGAGAGCCCTAGAGAACAAGTCCATTTTATCCCATAAGCCCTGAGCAGCTCTTTGTCTCAGGCCACCTCGGATAGCAAGGAACAGAAACCTTGGGCCTTCCCAAAGGGAGAGGGGTTTATCACAAAGATGGAAGAAGAGCCAGGACTCCTGGGAGCTGTGCTGTCTCTCCTCTCTGCGTATCTCCATCCTCCTTTGGGCAGAGCGCCTGCCTTTTTAAGTCTTAGGGTCTGCTTTCCCCAAGGGGCTCCGGTTATAATCTTGGCACCAGCAGTGGCCCATTTAAGCTGCATTGTCCAATCCCAGGGTCACCTGTTGTCTGTCCACCGTGGCCAGGAGGCTGTCCCTAGCAGACTGAAGGTGTAGCCCAGATGTTAAGAAGAGAGTGCGGAGGGCACCTAGGTGGTTCAGTTGGTTAGGCGACTGCCTTCAGCTCAGGTCATGATCCCAGAGTCCTGGGATCGAGTCCCACATCGGGCTCCCAGCTCCACAGGGAGTCTGCTTCTCCCTCTGACCTTCTCCCTTCTCATGCTCTCTCTCACTCTCTCTCTCAAATAAATAAATAAAATCTTTTAAAAGAAGAAGAAGAGAGTGCGGACAGAGAAGAAAGGATGCCCACATCTTGGTGGGTTTCCGTGCCATGTCCCAGGCCCTGGCCTGAGCTCTGGGGCACAACGACTCAAAGGATGAGCTTCCCGCTCTCAAGGAGTTGCAGGCTGGTGGGGCATTCAGATTGGGATGGTGAGGCCCAAACAAGGCTTGTGGGAGGCATGGAGGACCCTGGGCTCTGCTTCAGAGCGCAGCACGGCACAGGCCCTTTGTAGGGCAAATGATCGGGGCAATAAAACACAGATGTAATCACATGCCTCGGTTCCTGCCCTACAGAAGCAAAGAGGAGGCCCAGATTAGAACATCATTGACTGCCTTCCTTGTAAGCACAAAAATTGCAAACGCTCTAAGTAGTCTTCAGGAGTACCGCAAAACGTGGACAGCAGTTTAGAAGCAAGCGCTACAGGGCGCCTGAGTGGCTCAGTGGGTTAAAGCCTCTGCCTTCAGCTCAGGTCAGGATCCTGGGTTCCAGCCCCGCATCTCATCTCATCGGGCTCTCTGCTCAGCAGGGAGCCTGCTTCCTCCTCTCTCTGCCTGCTTCTCTGCCTACTTGTGATCTCTGACTGTCAAATAAGTAAATAAAATCTTAAAAAAAAAAAAAGAAGAAGAAAGCGCTAGAACCATCTGTGACAGAATCCATAGTTTCCCAAGACATATTTTTGAGCAGAAAAGGAAAAGTTACTGATAGTACAGTTACCATACTACTTGCATTTTCCAATTACCTATTTCTCCACAAATTTAGGAGTTTCCCAGTTTTTGTGAGTCAGGAATCGGGCATGGCTTTGCTGGGTCTTGTGCTTCAGGGGCTCACAGAGATTGAGTCAGGAGTCGGCCCGAGCTGCGTTCTCATCTGAAGCTCACCGGGGAAGGGGCCGCTTGCAGGCCCACAGGGCGCCGGCAGGACTCCGCTCCTTGCCAGTCTCCAGACCAAGGGCCTGGGTTCCTCACTGCCCGGACGCCGGAGGCCTCGCACACCTCCCCGCTTACTCCATAGGCTGCTAGCAACTTGGCAGGCTGTTTCTTCAAAGCCCACGAGGGAATCTCCAAGCAAGACAGACATAGAGTCTTTTACTTTACCTCATGCAATTCTTTTACGTAACATAAAATTTGCTATTTAAGCCATCTAAAAGTGTACAAGTTCAGGGGCATCAAGCACATTCACAGGGTTGTGTAACCATCACCACTATCTGTTTCCAGAACTTTTTCATCATCCCAAACAGAAACTCTGTACTCATTAAGCAACAAGGCTCTGCTCCCCTCCCCCAGCCCGGGGAATCTCTACCCCACTCCGTCTCTATGAACTATGGCTGTTCCAGGTACAGCGGAATCGTAAGGAGAACCTATTTGCCCTTCCCTTACTGAGTTTAGTCATTTGAGTGTTCTTTCTTTCTTTCTTTCCTTCTTCCTTTCTTCCTTTCTTTCTTTGCCTTAGTTAATCTAGCCAAAGGCTTGTGAATTCTGTAGAGCTTTTCAAAGAACATACTTTTGGTGTCATTGATTTTCCCAATTGTTCTTTCTCCTCCATCATGTTTGCCTCTGCTCTAACCCTTGCTGTTTTCCTTCCTTCTCCTGGCTTTGGGCTTGGTTTGCTCTTCTTTTTCTAGTTCTTTAAGATATATGGTTAGGTTATTGATTTGAGGTCTTTCTTCCTGTTTAATACAGACATTCACAGCTCCAGATGCCCCGAGTGCTACTTTCTCCGCATCCCGTCAGTTTTGGTGTGCTCTGTCTCCATCTTCATCCATCCCAGGGCATCATCCGATCTCGCTTGTGATTGCTTCTTTGACTGGTTGTTTAAGAGTGTGTTGTTTGATGAAATACTGGGACCTCATTAAGATAAAAAAAAAAAACAAAAAACAACTTCTCTGCACCGTGAAGAAAAGAATCAACAAAATTAAAAGGCAGCCTACAGAATGGGAGAGGATATTTGTAAATGACATATCTGATAAAGGGTTAGTGTCCAAAGTCTACAAAGAACTGATCAGGGGCCCCTGGATGGCTCAGTTGGTTAAACAGCTGTCTTTGGCTCAGGTCATGGTCCCAGGGTCTTGGGATCAAGCCCTCCCTCAGGCTCCTGAATCTGTTCAAAGGGGAGTCTGCTTCTCCCTCTCCTGCTCCTCCTGCTTGTGGTCTCTCCCTCCCGCTTGGTCAAATAAATAAACAAATAACATCTTAAAAAAAAAAAAAAGAACTTATCAAACTCAACACCCAAAAAACACATAATCCAGTTAACAAATAGGCAGAAGACATGAATAGATATTTTTCCAAAGGAAACATCCAGACGGCAAAGAGACGCATGAAAAGATGCTCGACATCACTTATCACCAGGGAAATACAGATCGAAACCACCACGAGATGTCACCTCACACCTGTCAGAGTGGATAAAATTTTCAACTCAGGAAACAGATGTTGGGGAGGATGCGGAGAAAGTGGAGCCCTCCTACACTGTTGGTGGGAAGACAAGCTGGTGCAGCATGGAGGTTCCTCAAAAAGTTGAAAATAGAGCTACCCTACAACTCAGCAACCGCACTGCTGGGTATTTACCCAAAGGATACAAGAATACAGATTCGAAGGGGTCTGTGTACCCCAAGTTTATAGCGGCGTTATCAATAACAGCCAGAGTACGGGGAGAGCCTGAGTGTCCATCAGCTGATGAATGGATAAAGAAGACATGATGTATGTATACAGTGGAATACTACGCAGCCATCAAAAGAATGATATCTTACCATTTACAGCAACATGGGTGCAGCTAGTGTGTATTATGCTAAGCAAAATAAGTCAGCCAGAGAAAGAAACATACCATATAATTTCACTCACATGTGGAATTTAAGAAACAAAACAGATGAACATATGGGAGGGGGAACAAGAGAGGGGGGAAAAAAAAACTATAAGAGACTCTTAATAATAAAGAACAAAGTGAGGGTTTGGAGTGCCTGGGTGGCTCAGTTGGTTAAGCATCTGCCTTCAGCTCAGGTAATGGTCTCAGGGTCCTGGGATCAAGCCCCACATCAGGCTTCCTACTCAGCAGGAAGCCTGCTTCCCCCTCTCTCTCTGCCCTCCCCCTGCTTGTGCTCTCTCATTCTCTCTCCCTGTAAAATAAATAAATAAATAAATAAATAAATAAATAAATAAAATCTTAAAAACAAACAAACAAACCCCGAGGGTTGATGGAAGGAGGTGGGTAGGGAATGGGCTAGATGGGTGATGGGAGTTAAGGAGGGCACCTGTTGTGATGAGCCCTGGGTGTTATATGCAAGTGATAAGTCACTAAATTTTACTCACTATTACACTGTGTGTTACCTAAAGAGACTTTAAATAGAAATTTGAAAAAGAAAAAAAAAGAGTGTGTTGCTTGAATTCTGCATTATTTATGAACTTTTCCAGTTTTCCTTCTGTCCTTGAATTTCAGTTTCATTCCCTTGTGATCAGAAAAGATACTTTGTATCATTTCAATCTCTTATGACTTCTTAAGACTTGTTTTGTGACCTAACATGTGATCTGTTCTGGAGAACGTTCCATGTGTACTTGAGAAGAACGTGTATTCACCTGTTTTTAGGCAGTGTTCTGTATATCTCTGCTAGTTCCAACCGATTTATAATACTGTTTAAGTCTTCTATTTTTGTTCTCTTTTTAAAAAAAGTTTTATTTATGGGTGCCTGGGTGATTCAGTCAGTTAAGCAACTGCCTTCAGCTCAGGTCATGATCCCAGGGTCCTAGAATCAAGTCCTGTATCAGGCTCCCTGCTCAGCGGGGAACCTGCTTCTCCCTCTCCCTCTGCCTCTGCCTCTCTCTCTATCTCTCATGAATATATATATATAAACCTTTAAAAAATCAATTAAAAAAATTAGAAAGTTCTATTTATTTAAGTAATCTCTACACCCAACATGGGGCTTGAACTCACAACTCCAAGATCAAGAATCATACATTCTAAAAAAAAAAAATCTTAAAAAAAAAAAAAAAAGGAATTATGCATTCTTCCAACTGAGCCAACCAGGCCCCCCAAGTGCTCTATTTTCTTATTCGTCTTCTGTTTTATAGTTCTATCCCTTACTGAAAGTGAGGTATTGGGGTGCCTGGGTGGCTCAGTTGTTAGGCATCTGCCTTCGGCTCAGGTCATAATCCTAGGGTCCTGGGATCAGGCTCTGCATGGGGCTCCCTGCTCAGTGGGAAGCCTGCTTCTCCCTCTCCCTCTGCTGTTCTCCCTGCTTTGTTCCCATTCTCACTCTGTCTCTGTCCAAAAAAATGGGTAAAATCTAAAAATAAAAAAAAAAAGGTGAGGTATTGATATCTCCAACTGTTATGGTAGAAATGTCTCTTTCTCCTTTTAGTTCTTGCCTCATATGTATTTTAGGTTGCCTTTGTTAGGTAGGTATAGATTTATAACTGTTATATTTTCTTGCTGGATTACATCTTTTATCAATATGTTCAATATATAATGTCCTTTTTATCTATTGTAACCTTTTCGGCCTAAAATCTATTTTGTCTGAAAATAATGCAGTCATCTCTCTTTTGGTTACTATTTGTGTTGAATATCTTTTTTTAAAAAATTTTATTTATGTATTTGACAGACAGAGCACAGCAAGAGAGGGAACACAAGCAGGGGGAGTGGGAGAGGGACAATGTGGGGCTCGATCCCAGGACCCTGGGATCATGACCTGAGCTGAAGGCAGACACTTAACCAACTGAGCCACCCAAGCGCCCTTGTGCTGAATATCTTTTTCTATCCTTTTACTTTGACTTCTCTGTGTCTTTGTATCTGAAGTGAGTCTCTTATAGATAGCATATAGCTAGATCATGGTTTTATGCCCAGTCTTCCCATCTCTGTCTTTTAATTGGAGAAGTTAAGCCTTTACATTTAAAGTTATTACTGATAAGGAAGGATTTACTGTGCCATTTAGCGATTTGTTTTCTGTTTTGTATTTTTCTGATCTTCAATTTCCTCCATTACTGCCTCTTTTTGTATTTGATTATAGTTGATTTTTTTTTTTTTTGGTAGAAATCTATTTTGATTTCCTTCTCCTTTCCTTTTCTTTTTTCTTTCCCTTTCTTTACTTTTATTTTTGAGAGAGAAAGAGAGAGCATGTGCATGCACAAGCAAGGGAGAGGGGAGGGGCAGAGAGAAAGGGAAAGAGAGAATCCTAAGCAGGTTCCATGCCCAATGCAGAGCCCAGCATGGGGCTTGATCTCACAACTCTGAGATCATGACCTTTGCTGAAATCAAGAGTAAGAGTAAATCAAGAGTAAGCCACCCAGGTGTGCCCCCACCTTTTCTCAATATTTTTTAGTTATTTTCTTAGTGGTTACTTTGGGCATTACAATTAACCTCTTAGCCTCGTAGCAACCTGGTTTGAGTAATACCAACTTTGTTTCAATAGTATATCCACGTTCCGCCCCTGTAAATCCCTGTCCCTTCCCCTTAATGTTGTTTTCGCCACAGATTACATATTTACTGCCCATTAACATAGATTTATAATTATTGTGTTATGCACTTATCTTTTAAATCATATATGAAAAGAAGATTGGTTATGAATCAGAACTACAATAATACTGAGCTCTATATTTACTTATGCGGTCACATTTACCAATGTTCTTTATGGCTTTAAGTTACAGTCTGGTGTCCTTTCAATTAAACCTGAAGGACTCCTTTTAGCATATCTTGTAGGGAAGTTCTACTGGTAATAAACTCTGTCAGATTTTGTTTATCTGGAAATATCTTAATTTCACCTTCATTCTTGAAGGACAGTTTTGCTGGATATAGAATCCTTGGTTGAGTTTTGTTTTGTTTTTCCAGGACTTCACATATCTCACCCCACTGCCTTCTGGCCTCCATGGTTTCTGAGGAAAAATCAGGTAGCTATCTTTTGAGGATTCCTTGTATTTGATAAATTGCTGCACTCTTGCTACTTTCAAAATTCCCTCTGTCTTTGGATTTTGACTGTTTCACTATAATGTGTCTCAGTGTGGATCTCTGGATCTCATCCTGCTTGAGAGCTGTTGAGCTTCTTAGATATGTATATTCATGGTTTAGTTTGTTTGTTTGTTTTTTCCAGATTGGGGAAGTTTTCAGCCTTTGTATCTTCAAATACTTTTCTGCCCCTTCCCCTCTCTCTCTTCTCCTCAGACTCCTATAATGCATTTGTCAATATGCTTGGTAATGTCCTACAGGTCCCTTATGTTCTGCTCATTTTTATTTATTCTTTTTTCTTTCTGCCCATCAGATTGCATAATTTCAATCACCTTATCTTTAAGTTTACTGATCCTTTCTTCTGCCTGCTCAAATCTGATGTTGAACCTCTCTAGTGGATTTTTCATTTCAGTTATACTTTTCAGCTCCAGAATTTTTATTTAGCTCCTTTTTGTGTCTCTGTCTTTTAGCTGATATTTTCATTTTCTTCAAGCATCATTTTCCTGATTTCTTGTAGTTCTTTGTCCCTGGTTCCCTTTACCTCATCGAGCATATTTAAGAATTGATTTCATGTTCTTGACCAGCAATGCCAATGTCTAGGCATCCTCAAGGATGTATCCTGTCAAGTTTGTTTTTTTTTTTTCCTGTGAATGGGCCATTCCTTCCATTTTATTTGTGTGTCCTGTCATCTTAGTTGAGAACCAGATGTTATAAATTTCATAATGAAGTCACTGTGTCAATCTGATGCTCCCATTCCTCAAGGATTGCTGGTTGTTGCTTCTTGAGGGCTGCCACTGTCCATTTGTGACTTTGCCAAACTGTTCTTGCAATGTGTATGTTCCTTGTTGTGCATGGCCAAGGAAGTGTCTGTCCCATTTAATCTGTGGTCAGCCAGTGACCTGACAAAGATTTCCTTAAATGTCTTGGGGGAAAAATGGTCTCTTTTTGTCTCTTTAAATTTCCCCATAGATCCTGCCAGGGGATCTCAGATGCTGCTGCCAAGGAGTCTGAAACCAAGACAAGCATCTCCAGTGACTCCTCAAAAACACTGCAGGACCAACCCAGCAAAATATACAGCTCCAAAATACTTGAAGAACAAGGACCCTACTGCCCACCCTGGCACAAGCCTGTCACTCCAGCAACATGGGCTCCCTACCCCACAGCTGTGGCAAGACTGAGGAAAGGGGGTAGTAGATGGTTATTGCACACTTCTCTCTTACAAAAGAATAGCAGCTTCTCCCTTCATTAAATATTCTTCCAAGTGTCGTAAGTATCCAGTCAGATTTCAGAGTTCCAAAGTGGCTGGTTCCAGTCCCTCTTTCCTACTCCATCATTGCTTCAGGGGTCAACTCCTAGAGCTTCCTACTAGACACTTTTGTGTGACATTGTATGTAATATAACCACTTACCTGTAATTACAGACATTCTGTCACCTTTGCTGCTTTCTACTGGTTACAAGAAGCAAGTCGCAGGTCCTTCCCACACTCAAGGGGAGGGGCTTACACAAGGTTATGAATACCAGGAGGCTAGGACCATTGAGGCTACCTCAGTCCATCCTCCATACTGCTTTTGTGTTATGTTATTTCTAAATAAACAAATATACACAAGTATATGAAAGAATGGGGAAAGTTCTGGAAAAAGATGCACTGAATTCTTACATAAGAGAAGTTGAGGGACAAGGATGGTTAGCAGAGCATGCAGAAAAGTAAGGAGGTCAAGTTTTGCTTTTTTGGAAGAAAACATATTTAAATATTATCCAAAAAAATGGCTAAAGGATTGTAAATAACTCCTTCAGAGAAGAGATAAACATTAGTATTTGAGCTGAGTCTGGAGTTCTTCAAGAAGAAAGAAACATCTATTATTTTAAGAACGTCCACTGATTCCCTTTGCCCCGAACATTTGCAGGGTCTGGTTCAAGAATACAAATGGGAGCCCTGAAAATGTGCTAAATACTTAGATGTTAGGAGTCTCTTCCAGTTTCTTTCTTTCTTTCTTTCTTTTTTTTTTTTTTTCTCTTACCATCTGAAGAATTCAGCCCATAAGCCATTAGGGAGGGCAGAAAATGGAAGGCATTCTTGTAGGTGGAGGCAGTTTTATCTCCTAGAGTGAGATGAAGAGGCAGGGCCAGGGCTAGGGTAAGGAGAAGGAGGAACTCACCTTGGCTGAAAATGTTAAAAGGGTGTTCAAAAATGCATTAATTAAGACAAGTCACATTTTAATGTATTACTTTAAAAAGACAAAATTAACGCAAAAAAAGTCCAGAATGAGCAAAATAACAAAAATATTAAACAAAGGATCAGTATTACTGAATTATTCTTTTGTTTCAAGCTCCAATATAACTCAGCACAGCACCCTTATTTTAAGAAGGCATTCATGAGTGGGTATGGCCTGATGTGGGGTGTTAGAACCTGACCAGAGTCCATAAGGTGTCCACATGCGTGACAGCTCAGCCCAGGGTTTCAGAGCCTGAGTGAGGACGGTGTCCGCATAGGAGGTATCTTGGTGCAGAGTGTCAGAGCCTTAGCTGGGTGTAGAGGACACGCACACAGTAGTGGCCAGATGCAAGGGGTTGGACCCCAAGAACAGTGAAGAGAGTATTCATAAAGGTGGGACAACTAGTGCAGATTTCTAAACTCAGGGATGTTGAGAAGAGCCTCTAAGTGGCTATGTGCATCCTGGCCTAAGTCGTCAGAGTCTGAGTGTGTTGAGGGGGGTGTTGGCATCGGGGAACATCAGTGGCAGAGTTGGTTACATTGAAAGAAATTGATTAAGTAAAGAGATTAAGGATTTAGAGACATGTTTCTCACAGCTGGAGAAGGGAGAAATCTAGAACAGAACCTACGGTGTTGGATGGGTATTGGACACACTGGTATGACATCACAATTTTCTTTTTTAGATTTTATATATTTATTTGTGAGAGAAGGAGAGAGAGAGAGAAGCAGACTCATCTCTGAGCAGGGAGCGCAATGCAGGGCTCGATCCCAGAACCTGGAGATCATGACCTGAGCTGAAGGCAGATGCTACCCAGGCGCTCTAACATTGCAATTTTCAATAAAATTCCAGTTACTGCATTTCATCCTTTGTGCTAAATTTTTGTCACACAGCTTCCTTTTACATATTCTATAAACTACACATTGTTGGGGCATCTGCGTGGCTCAGTTGGTTAAGTGTCTGGCTCTTGGTTTTGGCTCAGGCTATGATCTCAGGGTCGGGAGATGAAGCCCAGCATTGGGCTCCATGTTCAGCGAGGAGTCTGCTAGGGATTCTCTCCCTCTTCTTCCCCCTCTACCCCTCCCCCACTCCCTAGATCTCTCTTGCTCTCTAAAGTAAATAATTAAATCTTCAAAAAAATATACATTGTTACTATTTTTGCTTTAGATGGTTATGTTTCAGAGAGGTCAGGAGAAATGTTTGAGTCTTTTAATATTCACCTTCAATGTAACCTTTTCCACAGTTCATTTTTGTGTGTTGGCCAAAGTTTCTGTTTGGTACCATATTCCTTATATCAGGTTTCTTCCCAAAGAACTTCCTTTGCAGTTTTTGCAGCATAGGTCTGCAAGCAATGAATTTTCTCAGATTTTAGGTTTTTCTTTAGAAGTCTTTACTTCAACCTCATTTAAAAAAACTTTTTTGAAGATTGTATTTTATTTATTTGTCAGAGAGAGAGAGAGAGAGCAGAAGTGGGGGGAGTGACAGGCAGAGGGAGAATAAGGCTCCCCACTGCGCAAGGAGCCCAACATGGGACACGTGGGACTTGATCCCAGGTCCCCAAGATCATGATCTGAGTCAAAGGCAGATGCTTCACTGACTGAGCCACCCAGGGGTCCCTTCACCCTCATTTTTAAAAGACATTCTCCCTGAACAAAGAATTCTGGATTGACAGATTTTTCTTTCAGTGTTTTAAAGCTGTCAATCTATTTTCAGTTTGCATATTTTCTGATGGGAACTTGGCTATAAGTCTTATCTATGCTCTTCTGTAAGCAACGTACTTCCCCCATAGCTCTGTTCATTATTTTTTCTTCTATTGGTTTGTCAGTGGTTTGAATATGATGCATCTAGGCAGGTGTGTGTGTGTGTGTGTGTGTGTGTGTGTGTGTGTGTGTTTATCAAGCTGAGGGTTCTCTGAGATCCTTGAATCTGGAGTTTGTGAACTTCCATTGTTTTTGTTAAATTCTTAGAGACATTCTTTAAATATTTGTTTTTACTCCATTCTTTCTTCTTTTGGGACTCCAATAACACTATTTTAAAATTTTGTTATTATCCCACAGCTTTTTGAGGCTCCATTCAGTTTTTTTTCCTGCTCTTTCACTTCGTATTTCAGTTTGGGCACTTCCTATGTCATAATTGAGGTTTACTGATTGATCCCTTGACCATATCGAGTCTTCTGATGAACCCGTTGAAGGATATCTTCATAACTGAGACTTTTTAGAATTTTAACATGTCTCTCTTTAATGCTTTCATTTGGTTTCCATCCTCTGTTGGAATTCCTGATCTGTTCCTTCATGTTGTCCATTTTTCCACTCAATTACCTTCTGCAATTATTGATTAGTTCGGATTTTATAAAGCTTTATATAAATGGAACAGTACAGTATGTGTTTTATTTTTGTGTGGCTTCTTTCACTAGTATATCAAGTGTGTCAACACTTCATTCCTTTTTATTTATGAGTTGTATTACATCGTACGAATATATCACAGTTTCTTTGTTCCTTCCTCTATCGGTAGGTATTGTGTTTTTCCCAGCTGCCGCTCTATCAATGTTTGTGTACAAGTTTTTGTATGGGCATTTGCTTTTGTTTCTCTAAGGTAAATAACTAGGAATACAGTGGCTGGATCCTATGGCTGATGTCTAACTTGTTTTTAAAGATCTATTCATTTGAGAGAGTGAGCGAGAGGGAGAGGAAGAGAGAAAGCATGAGCACGAGTGGAGGCAGGTGGAGAAGGGCAGAGGGAGAGGGAGAAGCGGACCCCCTGTTGAGGAGGAAGCCCAACAACTCAAGGCTCAAACCCAAGACCCTGAGATCATGACCTGAGCTGAAGACAGATGCTTAACCAACAGAGCCACCCAGATGGCCCTGTCTTGAACCTTTTAGTAAACTGCCAAACTATTTTCTAGGGTGTTTGTACCATTTTATTCTTTTTAAGAGATCATTTATTTATTTGAGGGAGAGAGAGGGAGAGAGAAAGAAGCACAAGCAGGGGTAGGGCAGAGGGAGAGGGAGAAGCAAGCTCCCCGCTGATCAGGGAGCACATGAGCGTCTTGAGCGTCTTGATCACAGGACCCCGGGATCAAGACCTGAGTGGGATCATGACCTGAGCCACCCAGGCGCCCATGTTTGTACCATTTTAAATTCTCACCATCAGTATATGAGCATTCTAGTCGTTCCAAGTGCTCGTCAACATTTGATACTTTCAGTCTTTTTACTTTTAGCCATTTTAATAGGTTTGAGAGGCATCTCATTGTGGTTTTAATTTGCATTTATCTGAAGTCTAATGTTTTAAGCATACTTTCCTACTTGTCTGTTATGCATCTATCGTCTATGGTGAATTGTCTATTCAAATCTTTTGACTATTTTTAATTGGCTTATTTTCTAATTGTTGAGTTTCAAGACATATATATATTTTTTTCATATATAAACTCTCAATGCAATTCCTTTATCAGATATGATTTCCAAAGATCCCCCCCCCCCCCAGTATATAGCTAATGTTTTCATCCTAATGATGTCTTTTGAGTAGCACAGGTTTTTTTATTTTGGTGAAGTCGAATTTATTTATTTATTTAAAGATTTTCTTTTTTTTTTTTAATTTTAGAGAGAGATAGAGTGCAAATGGGTAGGGGCAGAGGGAGAGGGAGAGAGAAACTCAAGCAGACTATGCCCTGAGTGCAGAGCTCCACTCGGGCCTTGATCCCACAACCCCGGAATCATGACTTGAACTGAGATCAAGAGTTGAGTGCTCAACCAACTGAGCCACCCAGGTGCCCCAGTGAAGTCAAATTTATAAATTAATGGATCATGTTTTTGGTGTTATATCTAAGAAAGCTCTGCCTAACCCAAGGTCACAAAGATTTTCTCCTATTTTTTTCTAGAATTTTGCTATTTTACATGTAGGTCTATGATCTATTTTGAGATAATTTTTGTATATGTGGAGAAGTATGGATTGAAATTTGCTCTTGGATGCACACGTGCAACTGTTTCAATTCTGTTTATTGAAAAGACTATCCTTTCCTCACTGATTTGCTTTTGTTCATTTGTCAAAATGAGTTGTAGATATATTTACGGACTTCTGAAATCTCTATTCTGTCCTATTGCTTTATTTGTCTGTCTTCATGTTCATGCTATTTTGTTACTGAGGCTTTATATTAAGTCTTGAAATCAGGCAATGTTAGTCCTCCAACTTTGTTGTTCCTTATGCAAGCTATTTTGGCCATTCTAGGCCTTTGAATTGCCATGGAAATTTTAGATTCAGCTTGTCGATTTCTTACAAAATAGTCTACTAAGATTTTGATTGAAATCGTGTTGAACCTATAGATCAATAGGGGAAAATAGATATCTGAGCAATATTAAAATTTCCACTAACCAGTTATGTGTCTCTACTTATTTAGGTATTCTTTTGTTTCTCTCAATAATATTTTGTAGTTTTTGATATGTAAGTCTTACACATCTTTTGCCTCTTTTTTCCTAAATGTTTTATTTTTTGATGCCATTATACATAGCATTATTTGTTACAAATAGGTAAAACAACAATCAGTTTTTGTACCTTGCAATCTTGCTACACACTTTTATTAATAGCTTTTTTGTAGATCTCACTGGATTCTTAACATGTCATCTGTGAATAAAGATAGTTTTACTGCCTCCTCTCCAATCTGATGTCATTAATTCCTTTTTCTTGCCTGATTACACTCACCTGTAACTCCAGGACAATTTTGAATCGATACAACTAGAGTGGACTGTTATGTATAATGTTACCTGTAGGATTTTCACAGATGTCCTTATCCGGTTGAGGAAGTTCCCTTGTGTTCATAGTTTGCTTACTGTTTTTATCAGGATGGATGGATGTTGGATTTTTTTTTAAAGATTTTATTTGTTTATCTGAGAGAGAGAGAGAGAGAACATGAGCAGGGGCAGAGGGAGAGGGAGAAACAGACTCCCTGCTGAGGAGGGAACCCAACTTGGGGATCAATCCCAGGACCCTGGGATCATGACCTGAGCCGAAGGCAGACGCTCAACCAACAGAGCCACCCAGGCACCCCTGGATGTTGGATTTTATATAGTTTTTCTTATTTGGCTTGTTAATAAGGTGAATTGCATTAATCTTCTTTTTTAAAAATTTTATTTATTTATTTGAAAGAGAGAGAAAGACAGCAAGAGAGGAAATACAAACAGGGACAGTGGAAGAGGGAGAAGCAGGCTTCCTGCTGAGCAAGGAGCCTGATGCAGAACTCCGTCCCAGATCCCTGGGATCATGACCTGAGCTGAAGGCAGATGCTTAACAACTGAGCCACCCAGGTGCCCCTGAATTACATTGATTTTCTTGTAGTTCTTACTGTTAAACCAATCTTGCTTTCCTACAGTAACACAACTTGGTTGTGATATGTTATCTTTTCGGTATTTCACTGGATTTGATTTGCTGAAAATGTGTTAAGAATGTTTGTGTCTATGTTCATGAAGATAGTGGTCTGCGGGGGGGGGGGGGTTATCATTTGTTTGTTTTTCCCTGTGATGTCTTTGTTTCAGGATCAGAATAATTCTGGCCTCAAAGAATGAGTTAAGAAATATTTTCACCTCTTCAATTTTCTGGAAGATTTTGCATAAAAGTGGTGTTTTTTATCTCCCTAAATGTTTGTTAAAATTCACTAGTGAAGGCATCTGGGCCTAGAATTTAATTTGTGGGAAGAATTTTAAGTGCAAATTAAATTTATCTAATAGCTATATGGCTACTTGGGTTGTCTATTTTTTCTTGAGTGAGTTTTAGTGACTTGTCATTCAAGGAATTTGTCTGCTTCGTCTAGTTGTTGAATTTTTAGGATGTTGTTTGTAATTCTTGCTTATTAGTTTTTTAATATATATGAATCCTGTAATGAGTTTCCACTTTCAGGCCCGAGACTGGTAATTTGTTTCTCTCCTTTATTTTTGATCCATATAGCTAGAGATTTACAAATCTGATTGATTTCATAAAACCACTTTTGGATTAGTTGGTTTTTCTCTATTGTTTCTGTCCTCTATTTCATTGATTTCTGGTTTTATCTTCATTGTTTCCTCTCTTTTGCTTACTTTGGATTTAATTTAATCTTCTTTTACTGGCTTCTTAAAGTGGAAGCTGAAGTCTCTGAGACCTTTCTTCTTTTCTAATATACATATTTAGTGCTTTTTATCTCCTCCTAGATACTTCTTCAAGAACACAGTTTGATATGTTGTGCTTCATTTTCATTGAGTTAAAAACAGTTTCTAGGGGCGCCTGGGTGGCTCAGTGGGTTAAGCCGCTGCCTTCGGCTCAGGTCATGATCTCAGAGTCCTGAGATCGAGCCCCGCATCGGGCTCTCTGCTCTCTAGGGGAGCCTGCTTCCTCCTCTCTCTCTGCCTGCTTGTGATCTCTCTGTCAAATAAATAAATAAAATCTTTAAAAAAAAAAAAAAAAACAGTTTCTAATTTCTGTTCTGAGTTTTTGATCCATTTATTATGTATACGTGTGTTGTTCAGTTTCCAAATATTCAGAAAATTTACAAAGCTATTCCTGTTATTCATTTCTAATTCAATTCCATTGTAATCAAAAAGCATACTTTGTATAAATTGAATCTTTTTAAATTTATTGAGACTTGTTTTATGGCTCAGAAGATGGTCTAGCATGTGAGCTTGAAAAGAACGTATTCCGCTGTTATTGGATGGTGTGTTCTATAAATGTCAATAGAGTCAAGCTGTGTGATAATATTGACTTTCCATTGACATGTTCTGTCAACTACTGTGAATGAGGTATTAAATCTCCAGCTAAAATTGTGGATTTGTGCATTCCCTCTTTTTTTTTTTTTAAGATTTTATTTATTTGACAGACAGAGATCACAAGTAGGCAGAGAGGCAGAGAGAGAGAGAGAAGCAGTCTCCCTGCTGAGCAGAGAGCCCGATGCGGTGCTCGATCCCAGGACCCTGGGATCATGATCTGAGCCGAAGGCAGCGGCTTTAACCCACTGAGCCACCAAGGTGCCCCTTGTGCATTCCTTCTTATATTTCTTTGACCTCTTGCTTCATGAATTTTGAAGTTCTGTTATTAGACACATAAACATTTAGGATTGTTTTGTCCCCTCAATGAATTGACCTACTTTTCACAATGAAATAAAATTATTGATATCTAGTAATATTCTTTACCCTAAAACCTACTTATTAAAAAAGATTTTATTTATTTATTTCAGGGGATAAAGAGAGAGAGAATGAGGGGGGAGCGGGAGAGGAATAAGCAGACTCTCCGCCAAGCACAGAACTCCACAGGGGCTCGATCCCAGGACCCTGGGATCATGACCTGAGCCAAAGTCAGATGTTTAATGACTGAGCCACCCAGACACCCCCAAAACCCACTTTGATTCTTATATAACTTCCCTAGATTTCTTGTTACTGGTGTTAACCTGATACATCTTTCCCTCTCTCCCTCCCTCTTACTCTTTCTCTCTCTCTCTTTTTGCCTTTAACTTAGTTGCGCCTTTATATTTAAAATTGATTTCTTGGAGGTGGTATATAGGAGGGTATCTTTTTAAAATACAATTTGACTATCTCTGCCTTTTAATTGTGAAGTTTAGATAATTTAAATATAATGTGATTATGGATATGGTTAGGCTTAAATCTATCATCTTGTTATTTGTGTTTTATTTGTCCCATCTCCTTTTTGTTCCCTTTTCATGCTTGTTCTGCCTTCTTTTGTACTAATTGTATATTTTTTAGAATTCCATTTTATCTTTTATCTCCTCTGTTGGCTTATTGGCTTAAACTTTTTGGTTTTGTATTTTAGTGGTTGTTTTGTAGTATATATCTTTAGCTTATCACGGTTCTACCTTCAGGTGCTATACATTACTTCATGCATATTGTAAGAAACTTACAATAGTGTGTTTCCATTTCTTCCTTCATAGTCTTTTGATGTTGTTACTGTACAGTTTACTTTTATGTAAATCCCACTACAGATTGTTAATATTTTTGTATAAACAGTCGGTTACCTCCTAATGAGATCTAAATAATAAGAAAACATCTTATGCTTGGTTACCATTTCCAAAGCTCTTCATTCCACTCTGGTTTCCCTAAGGTATCATTTTCCTTCTGCCTGAAGGACTTCCTTTGACATGTTAGTTCCTTAATCTTTGCTTCTGTCTAATCTGCTGTGAATCCTATCTAATGTATGTTTTGTCTCAGCCATTGTAGTTTTAATATCTGCAAGTTTATGGGTATTTTAACAAATATTTTCCATGTGTCTACTGAACATTCGTAATCTTTGCTTTAGTTTCCAGCATATGGGACACAGTTATAATAACTACTTTAATGTCATTCTGTACCCATTCTATCCTCTGTGTTATTTCTGGTTCAGTTCAATCAATTGAATTTTCTTCTTATTATGGCTCATAGTTTCTTGCTTCTTTGCATATTGGGCAACTTTCTTTTGGATGCCATACACCATTTACACTAGTTTTAAAAATAATGTTACTTTGTTTTGTGCTATCTTATGTTCACATAAATATTCTTGAACTTGGTTCTGGGACACAGTTATGATCCTCAGACAGAGCTTGATTCTGCCTAGTCTTGTTTTTTGCAGCAAGATCAGAGCAGTGTTTAGTCTAGGGCTAATTTTCTCCACTACACAGGCTGCAACTTTTTGAGTACTTTACCTACCCAAAGCTCTGTAGATTTTCCCCTCTGGCTAGTGGGAGCAGGGAATCTACTCCTGGCCCTACTTAAGCTATTCTGATTGTTCCCGCTGATCTTTTTGAGTGTTTCTTTCCCTGTCCTGAGCATTTCCCTCACGTGCATTCTTGATTGCAGAGTCTTGAGTTCAAGCCCCATGTTAGGCATAGAGCTTACTTAAAAAAAACAAAACAAAACAAGAGAATGAGATGTAAGACACAGACTGGGGGCATCTGGGTGGTGCAGTTGGTTAAACTTCTGAGTCTTGGTTTCAGCTCAGGTCTGATCTCAGAGTGGTGAATTTGAGTCCCACCTCAGCTCTGTGCTCAATGGAAAGTCTGCTTGAGTTTCTCCCTCCCTCTTCTTCTGCCCCTCCCCCTTCTCGCTCGCTCTCTCTCACTGAAATAAATAAATCATCTTAAAAAAGAAAAAGACATAGACCAGAAAAATATTTACAAATCACCTATCCAAAAAGGACTTATATTCATGGTATATTATAAAGAACTCTCAAAATTAGGCAATAAGAGGGGTGCCTGGGTAGCTCAGTTGGTTAAACATCTGATTCTTGATTTCAATTCAGGTCATCTCAGGGTGGTGAGATCAGGCTCCTTGCTGGATGTGGAGCCTGATCAAGATTCTCTCTCTCTCCTTCCTCTGGCCCTCCCCTCCTCCCTCTCTTAAAAAAAATTAAATAAATAAACAACAAGAAAACAAATAATCCATTTTTTAAAATATTTATTCATTTATGTATGTAAGTAATCTCTACCCCCAATATGGGGCTCAGATTCATGATCCCAAGGTCGGGTCTCATGTTCAGACGACTGACCCAGTCACATGTCTCACAAAGAACCCAATCTAAAAATCGGTAAAATGTTTGTGCAGACACTTCATCAAAGGAGATACAAGCATGGCAAATAAGCCTTAAAAATTGCTCACCCCCATTAGTCCCTTGGAAAATTCAAATTAAACCCACATGACACTGCACTCCAGACCTAGTAAAATGGCTAAAATAAAAAAAAAAAAAAAAACTGACCGAACCAAGTATGGACAAGGAGGGGGGGAGCTAGACCTCACACTTGGCTGGGGTGCCACATGGCGCAGCATCTGGAAAATGGTTTGGGCGGTTTCTTATAAAATAAAACATACACTGTTGGGCCCAGCAATGCCATTTCTGGTTGCTTACCCGAGGGGAACAAAAACTTCCATTCACACCAAAACCTGTCCATGAATGTTTATAGCAGCGTTATTCATGGTCGTGAAAAATTGGAAACAACCCAAAAGTCCTTGATAGGAGAGCAGACAGGCAAACGGACAAACAGCCACACACTGGAATACTAGTTTACAGCCTAAAAGAACCAACTCTTGGTACATTGACATCATGAAAACCTCTCAAAGCACTATGAAACAAGCCAGTCTCAAAAGGTTACTTACTGAAGAACTCCATTTCCAGGACGTTCTAGAGAAGGATGGGGAACAGAGCAGGGGCAGCCAGGGTTTAGGGGATGGATTGACTACAAAGGCCAATAGGGACTTTGGGGGTGATGGAGCTGTTCCAGCCCTCACTGTGGTGGTGGTGTTTGCCGAGATCTACACAACTACGCAAAGATTTCCGTGAAATTTCATGGAAGCATATACCAAAACCAAACTAGATAAAATGGCATCTAAGTAAACAATCAATTAAAAAACCTCAGTGGTACATTAGAAATGATTTTGAATATGTTTTATTCAGCATTTCTGGGTGTTTGTGAGCAGACGAGTTTTCAGATTATCTTAAGCCACCTTCTTGCCAGAACTGGGCAAATTCCTGATACTTTGACCCGTTTATCTCTTGGGGCCTCTGCCTCCATTGGCGCCACCCACTCCCATGCCTCCCCGCCCCAGTCTTCCTGCCACCGGGAATTACTCTGCCCCCAAATTAGCTCATAACTCAAAACAACCACTCTCTAAACCAGTGGCTCTTCACTGGGAGTGACCTTGTCCCCAGAGGGCATTTTTTGGGCCATGTCTGGAGCCTGGAGTGGATAGGATACTGCTTAACGTCCGACAGCATGCAGAACAGCCTCCACGACAAAGAATCGTTTGGCCTCAGATGTCAAGAGAGCCAAGATTGAGAGCCCCTCCTCGAGCTTGCCGAGACCCCAGCTGAACCCATTTCAGCCTGACCCAGAACCCATCCCCCCGAGCTCTGGTCTTCTATCCTGTCTCCAGCTTGTAGCCCGTGGCTCACCACCAACTCCACCGCTCCTTGGTGAATATTCTCATCTTACCCAAGACTCTTTTAATTATAAGAAATTTAAAAAAAAATCAAAACAGGTAGGGCCCAAGGCGGGACTTTATTAGAGGAACTCGAAGGTGAGACCTTGACAGTTGAGTGAGAGCTGACATTCACTGAGCCCCTACACGAATGCCCCCAATCTCCACTGTCATTCTTGGAGGTAGATACCATACTGTCCCATTTCGGGGATGTCATAAGGAACCCACAGGTGGAAAGGGCTGCTAGCCTGCCCCAGAGTTGGGAACAGGAAACTAGACAGACAAAGCAACAAAAGAGGCTGTTCTTCAAGCTCTGTCTGGGACACCCCCCTTCCCCAGTCTCAACTTTTTGCCTTTCCTTGCGGACCTGCTCTCTTCTCTTGTTAGACCAGCTAGTTCTATGTGCCCTGGGGCACAGCATGAGGGAGCCTGCTGAGGACTGCCGAGCTTACATGACCCTTACTCAGGAGACCACCTGGGTACAAATGACATTTCTGATCTGTAAATTCAAATCCTTTGTTCAGTTGTTTTTTAAAATTAATCGACTCTTTCTCTCTCTTTCTTTTTCTTTCTTTCTTTCCTTCTCTTCCTTCCTTCCTAGAGATTTATTTATTTATTTATTTATTTAAGGGGGAGGGGCAGAGGGAGAGGGAGAGAGAATCCCAAGCAGACTCTCCACTGAGTGTGGAGCCTGACATTGGGCTCCATCCTACAACCCTGAGATCACCACCTGAGCTGAAACCAAGAGTCAGAAGCTTAACCAACTAAGCCACCCAGGTGCCCAGTCGAATTTATTTCTTTTAGAACGGCTTTAGATCTACAGAAAAATTGAGGATAACACCAAAAGTTCCAGTACACACCCCATCTCACCCCACCCCAGTGTGTCCCCTGTCACTAACATCCTGTATTAGTGTGGCACATTTTTTGCATTCAATCAACCGACATTGATACATTATTATTAACTGAAGCCTATACTTTACATGAAGGTTCCCCCTTGTGTAACCGTCCCTCAGAACAATGTAATGACCAAAGAGGCTTGAACATGTACCAGCAACAGGCCTCTGGGCGAGAGGATGATATACATCCTTGAAGCGAGCAGCTGGGAAGCCGCTGCTCAGGGTGGATGGCAGCCTGCTTCTTTTTTCTGTTATCTCCCCTCCTCCAGAGATCACCTGTAGTTAATTAGATGATTCCTTTAAATGTGTTTACTCAACCACAAATCCTTTACTGCTGGATCAGACTTATCTTGCTTATCTATAATCTCCTTCAACTCCCTTGTGGATTGTTATCTGTATCTAATAAATAGGGACTGAGTTGTTCTGGGCAGGGGTCTTCTCAACTGCCGACCCCTGCCCCTCTTGAAGCTGACTTGTTTGTGGCTCATTCTTCTCCTGTGCACCGTGGGAAAGCAGCAAGTGGCCTTTGGAAACTCGCACTCTTGGTGTCGAGCGTTCTCTGTATCCACAGTCGCAGTGATACACAGAGCGGTTGCGCACTCTCAGAGTTCTCTTGCTGCCCCCCACCTCCTTCCCCACTCCCCCAAATCCCTGGAAACCACGGATCTTATTACTGTGTTTACAGTTTAATCTTTTCTAGAATGTCTTACAGTTGGAATCACACAGTATGTGGCCTTTATCCATTGGCTTCTTTCACTAGCAGTATGGACTTAAGGTTCTTCCATGACTTTTGTAACCTAATAGCTCATTTCTTCTGATCACTGAATGACACTCCATTGTATGGACCTACCACAGTTTCTTCCTCCTTAACGCCTGTTGCATGACATCTTGGTTGTTTCTGATTTTGGAGACTGAATAAAGCTGCATTCCTGTGCAGGTTTTTGTGTGAATGTAAGTTTTCAACTCAATCCGGTAAATACCAAGGCATGTGACTGCTGGATTGTATGATAAAACGATGTTTGGTTTTGGGTTTGGGTTTTTTTTTTAACATTTTATTTGTTTATTTGACAGAGAGAGAGAGATCACAAGTAGACAGAGAGGCAGGCAGAGAGAGAGGGGGAAGCAGGCTCCCCGCTGAGCAGAGAGCCGGATTCGGGGCTTGATCCCAGGACCCTGAGATCATGATCTGAGCCAAAGGCAGAGGCTTAACCCACTGAGCCACCCAAGTGCCCCCAATGTTTGGTTTTGTAAGAAACTACCAAGCATCTAGCAAAGTGGCGGTATCACTCTTTACTCCTGCAGGCAATGAGTCAAAGTTCCTGTTGCTCCACATCCTTGTCAACATTTACTATTGTCAACTTTTTGGATTTTAGCCATTCTAAGAGGTGGGTAGCAGTCACTCATTGTTGTTTCAGTGTACAGTTCCCAAAAGATACACTATGTTAACCAGATTTCCAAATGCTGATTTGCCATCTGTATATCTGCTTTGGTGAGGTATCTGTTCAGATCTGTTGCCCATTTCTTAAACAGAGTTGTTGGTTCTCCTCCATTATGATATGATATCTCTCTCCATTTCCTTAGACTCTCTTTCATTTCTCTCAGATACGTTTGGAAATTTCCAATATACAGGTCTAGTGTACCATTTGTTAAACTTAGCCCAAAGTATTTAATGTTATTGTAAATGAAATTTTTTCAATTTTCTTTTTCCAATTTGTAGTCAGTTTAGAGAAATACACTTGATTTTTTTTACATCGACCTGGTATTCTGTGACTTCCCTAAATTCATATATCAGTTCTACTAATGCATCGTTGTTATGTGATATTCTGTGTAAACAATCATGCTGTCTACTAGTTGGGACAGCTTTGCTTCTGATCTAGAGAGAGAACCTAATGCTTTTTAACCATGAAGTGTGATGTCAGCTGTGGTTTTTTTGAGGACGGCCTTTTTAAGATTGAACAAGTTCTCTTCTAGTCCTAATTTGCTGATGGTTTTCTTTCCCCTCCTTCTCCTTTTAAATCATCAAAGTACTGAAATCTGTAAAATGCTTATTAAAAATATCTATTAAAATGTCACGTGGGTTTTCCCTTTAATTTTAATTGACATATGTTTCAGTATGTAGATACAGTGAATTATATTGATTTTTGTCAGTATTAAATTAGTCTTGCATTCATGGACTAAACCCTACTTTGTCATTCTGTATTTTTATCTTTCATATGTATTGGTGGGTTTATTTTGCTCATATATTAGTAAGGATCCTTGCGTGGAGGAGCTCTCCCTCCGGGCCGTGAGATGAGCTTGCTCCGCCTCCCGGAAGCCCTTCTTGTCTGCTGAGCACTCTGGCAGCCAGAACCAAGGGGAAGGAAGCCAGTCCCTCTTCCTAACACCTGCCTCCTGCCTTCTGCCTGGAGCCTCCCTTCCCTGGTCCCTGCAGGGCTCTGCTGACCAGGTGTTTCTTCAACACCAGCTCTGGACTCTGGGAAAGGGAAGGAGAACCGCTTCTTGGAGAAGGAGGAGTGGGCCAGCACCTGCAGGGCGAACAGCCAGGACTGGCCAGGGAGGGCCTGGCACTGAGGTCCCGGGAGCCCCATATAGGGCTGTGGCTGCCTCTGAAACAGGTCAGCCTCGGCAACCCCACCCTCCTCAGCAGAGCCCTGCCTTGTCCCTTCTCCAGATGGGTCAGTTTGCTTTGGCTCTGTCTCATCCAGGAGCCTGGAAGCACCATGATAGCAAGAATTAGGCACCTTTGTTCTTTTATCCCTAGCACTTAGCATGGGTTTCTGGCAGAAAGCAGACAGTCCATAAATGTTTGTGGAATGAACGAGTGAATGCACAGGCACGTCTCTTACCTACTGGAGTGACTGGAGGGCAACAGGTTTGAAGTCAGGACGCTTTCCCCACCCTCAACCACACTGTGTCCTCACCTCCGTTCCCCACCATCACTGGGCTGGGGGAGGGGGACCACGGCGGTAGAATTGCTGGCCTCTGGCTCCAAGCGTCAGTGATGGCAGGGCTATTTCCACTAAAGGAGCCCCCCCCCCGCCAAGTATGTTACACATTTTCCTGTCTATGGCTTCACACTCTTTGGTCTTATATTGCAATGAATTCATTTTCTAATTAAAAAAAAAAAGAGTATTTACATGTGTGTCATGGGAGATGTTGTTTTGCGACTTTATTTTCTTGGAATGTCTTTTCCAGCTATGGCCCTGGACTTGAGCTAGCTTTATAGAATGAGTTGGAAAGTGTTCCTTTCTCTTCTTTTTCTGAAGGGGTTTGTGTAAGACTTACATTATTTCTTCCTTAAATAAAACTAGAATTGACCAGTGAAGACATCTAGGCCTGGACTCTGTGTGTGTGTGTGTGTGCATGTGCGTGTGAGAAAGTGAGAATGAGAGAGAGAGAAAGTTTTTCATAATGAATTCAATTATTTTGATAGATATAGGTATAGGGTTATTTAGATTTTTATATTTCTTCTTTGGTTATTCATAGTATTTTTTTTTTGGTCTTTCAAGAAATATGCCCATCTTATCTAACTTGTCAAATTTATTACAATAAAGTGGTATATATTGGTTATATATATACATACACATACATATATATAAAACACATATCATCCTGTATCCAAATAAAGAATGTTTATAACTCACCCATAACAAGACAAAAAGTCCAATTAAAAAAGTTGGCCAAAGATCTGAACAGAGGCTTTGCCAAAGAAGGAAACACAATGGACAATGAGCTCGTCAAAAAAAACAAAACAAAACAAAACAAAAAAAAAACGCTCAACATCCTTAGTCATCGGAGAAATGCAAATTACATGTACAACCTTCTGTGTATTTTCGACTGGAGCAAATAAGTACCTCCTTTGAGGTTAGTGGGAGTCGGGTCTCTCCCTGGTAGGGAAGGGAGTGAAGAACATAGAACTGAACTCCTTGGTTTTGACTGACAGACGACATAGAGACAGTAAGAGTTGTATTCGAGATGCGTGTGTGTAGGTGTGTGAGCTGCCTCGACGGCACACGCTGTCAGCCGCGTCTGCTAGGACAGCCGAGGAGCCATGATCGGCGGGAGGAAGCACGCTCGGTTGGCATCAGAATCCTGCTTTCAAATCTCTTCTCCACCAACAGGAAACGACCCTTCCTAGAGAAATGACTGGTTCAGAGCTGGGGCGGGGAAAGTACAAGTTGATTCTAGGATTTCTTGTGACTTCACAAAGTAAGGAAGTATTCTAAGAATGACAGGAACATGTCCAAGGGGCCAGGGGCCAGCTTGAAGGGGATTCCACTGGCCAAGCCTGGGGTAATCAGAGTAAGTAATGGTAGCCCCATAGACCAAATGGTTGTGTCCCCCCCAAATTCATGTACAGAAACCTAATCCTCAGTGTGTGTCAGTACTGGGGGGCAGGGCTTTGGGGAGGTGATGAGGACACAGGGGAGGAGCCCTCATGAATGGAATCAGTGTCCTCACAAAGGAGAGAGCAGAGAGCTCCCTCGTCCCTTCTGCCACGTGAGGCCACAGCAAGAAGAGGACAGGACAGGACGTCTGTGAACTAGGAAGCAGGTCCTCACCAGACACGCCATCTGCGGGGACCTTGATTTGGGCTTCCCAGCCTCTAGAATCCGGAGAAAGAAGTGTCTGTTGCGTAAGCCACCCAGTCCGTGGTATTGTAACAGCTCAAACAAAGGATCTTAGTCATGGGTTCTAAGTGTTGGTGAAGGGAGAATATGAAAATGAACCAGGAATGCTGTATTGCAATTAGGCTGAAATCGGTGTTTATGCGTATTTATTTGTTTACTTACTTATTTTCTTATTTTGATGGTTATTTTTTAAGTGGAGCCCAACACAGGGATTGAACTCACAACCCTCACATCAAGACCTGAGATCGAGTCAGACACTTAACCAAATGCACCCCCCAAATACCTCCTATACACCTAGATGTAGAAATATACATGTAGATGGGGCGCCCAGGTGGCTCAGTCAGTTAAGCGTCTGTTTTGGCTTCGGGGTCCTGGGGTGGAGCCCCATGACACACTCCCTGCTCATCAGGGAGTCTGCATCTCCCTCTCCTTCTGCCCCTCCCCCGCCCATGTCTCACACTCTCTCTCAAATAAATAAATAAAATCTTTAAAAAAAAAAAAAGAAATATAAGTGTAGAGGCACCTGGGTGACTCAGTTGGTTAAGCGTGCGACTCTTGATTTCAAGCTCAGGTCATGATCTCAGGGTTGTGAGATCCAACCCCAGGTTGGGCTCCTAGCTCAGCCTGGAGTCTGCTTACGATTCTCTCTCCCTGTCCCTCCCTCTCTGTCCCTCCCCCTCGCTCATGCACACACACTCTCTCTCCCTTTCTCTCTCTCTAAAATAAATAAAATATTTTAAAAAATAAATAGGTATAAATGTGTGCATAAATATATATATATATTTTTACACACACACACAAATGTTTGCATATTATGTATGTGTGTGCATGTAGACTCATAGACATACACATTCTCTGGCTTGGTCCATTGAGAGGCCAGAGAGCAGCAGCACGACGATGGCCCTGGGAAATGCCTGGAACCCAAAGCTTGGCTGCCCAGACAGGAACCAGAGCTCCTTGGAGAAACGACTGTTCCTGGCAGGGCTGAGGGCCAGAGAACCACGGAGGCATGCATGTAAAAGGGAACAGAAGCCAGTATGAATCCGGGACAATGTGGGCATCCAAATGAACAGTGCTGGAGTCCGATGAATGTGGTGTCCCCCCCCCAACAAAAGGTGTGTCCATGTCCTTATCCTCAGAACCTGCAAATGTGACCCTAATTTGGAATTTTAAGTTATGGCTCTCCAGACGAGACCATTCTGGATTCTCCTGGTGGGCCCAGAATCCAACAACAGGTGTCATGAGAGAAAGGTAAGGGGGATTTGACACAGCTTCACAGAGGACGGGCCATGTGAAGACAGAGGCAGAGTCCGGAGGGACGCCTCCATGAGCCCCTGAGTGCCCGGGGCCCCCAGCAGCCGGAAGAGGCGGGAGGGATCCTCCCCGAAGCTTCTGGAGGAAGCACCCTGTCAACACCTTGCTTTGGGACTTGGGGCTTCCAGAGCTGTGAGAGAATCATCTGTTGTTTGAAGCCACAGGAAACGACTACAAACGAGGAGACCGTCCACTCCCTCTGTGCTGGACCCTGTCCGGAGGGAAGCATTCTCCTCTGCTCGGGTCAAAGCCCGTGGTGCATAGATCTACCCTACGCGGAGTCTGTGCCTGGGATCCGGCTGGAACGAGATCCTGTACAACCAGTTCTGCCTTCAGAGCCTCAGCTGCAGGATGCCAGGGGCTTGGACGGGCCGGTGGCTGCGGCCACCTGTGGCGCGGGGGGTGTGGGAGGGACCTGTGCAGCCCGACCCGCGGAGCCACCGCGTGCTGCTCCCACACCCTGGGAACTCGTTCGCCCCCCGCCCACCTGCCCGGTGGACCAGCCTGTCGGCCCCGCCTTCCATCTCTCCAGCAAGTTCTCCCTCCCTCCCCCAGCGGGCTCGGCAGCAACTTGCAGCCCGAACTGAGCTCTAGTCTGGCTTCAGCTGCGGAGGGTCTAGTCTCCTGACGGTCCCCGCCAGGGCCTGGGCACGGCAGCGGACAACGCCTGAGGGCTGGGGAGGAGATTTGGTGCTTGTGGACAAAGGGAACAAAGAAAGATTCTGATTCTTTGTTGCTTATCCTTTCGGTGGGCTCAAGGGAAGGGGGGGTGCTGTCCCGTTGCTTTGACTCTTTGATTAAAGAGCAAGAATGATCTCACAGGGGTGCCTCGGTGGAAAGAACGTGCGACTCTTGATCTCAGGGTTGTGAGTTCGAGCCCCACGTTGGGTGTCGAGATTACTTAAAGGAAAAAGAAAAATTTTTTTAAATGATCTCATGGAGAGATAGTCAAAACCCCTCCTTTCCCCTTTGGTGAACTAGCTCCCTCTCCAACCCTAAGCCTTCTGGAACTGACCCCTAAGCCCCCCAACTCTGAAGCTAGGGACTTCGCACCAATTGCCAGGGCCTTGGCCCTATTTTGCCTTCTCTCCTGGGCCATCTCTACTTTTGATTCAGGAACACCACCCCTAGGAATTTACGAGGGAACAGCCAATAGCCCACAGTGTATCCGTGAGGTATGACAAGGGAATTAAGGGTAACGAAATAGGGCAAACCCTGATGACACAAGATCTCCTGGCCAGAGACAACCAAGGTCAACTGAAAATTGGCTGGAGGATTCCAGTCCAGACAGGCAGCTGGGAGGGACCCCAAAGGCTTGCAGTGTGGGGATGCGGGGAGGCTCACCTGCTGGGAGAAGCTTCCATCAAGTCCATCAGAGGTGGGAGCACTTTTTCCTTCCCTTTCCCTACCACTCAGCGGCAGCCCGCTCTGACAGCGCAGGGAAGGGAGGAGTGAGAATCTTCTTCTCCCTCACCTGGGCTCTGGACCCTGAGCCTCCCGTTGAACCTGGGTCATTCCCAAGAGCAGTGTCTGGGAAACATGCAAAAAAAAAAAGCTATTTTGCAAAATGTACTCAGTCGAGAGACAAGTCACATTAAAAACCGGAGAGGCATTCTCACAGTCGCCTGGTTCAATTCTCTTTTTCCCTTGAGATTTCCCTCCTCCTGTTTATGTTTTTTTTTTTTTTTTTAGATTTTGTTTATTTATTTGAGAGAGAGAGAGAGAGCATAAGCAGGGGGAGCAGTAGAAGGAAAGGGAGAAGCAGACCCCGCTGAGCAGAGAGACCGATGGGGGGACTCGATTCCAGGATCCTGGAATCACTAACCTGAGCCAAAGGCAGAGGCTTAAGGGACCTGTAGAAGGTGTGAGCCACCTTGGTGCCCCCTCCCTCCTCTTTTGAGTGTATAATTCACGTACAGTAATTGGTACAGAACTCAGACATCTGGCCCAAGAGTCTTCCCAAGCCCACATCCCCACCCTCTGATATAGAATGTTGCCCTTGCACCGGAAGTTTCTCCCACCTGCCCAAGGCAAATGACTCCAGATTTCTATCCCTATAGGTTTGTTTTTTCTGTTCTAGGACACTACATATTTTTTTTTTAAAGATTTTATTTATTTGACAGACAGCGATCACAAGTAGGCAGAGAGGCAGGCAGAGAGAGAGGGAAGCAGGCTCCCCGCTGAGCAGAGAGTCTGATGCGGGGCTCGATCCCAGGACCCCGAGACCATGACCCGAACCAAAGGCAGCGGCTCAACCCATTGAGCCTCCCAGGCACCCTAGGACACCACATATTTGAAATCAGTCTGTACTCTATGGTTTCTGGCATCTGTTCCCTCAACATAATGCTTTTGAAATTCATCCGTGTTGCAACTCATTTGCCCTTATTTCTGTAGGATTTCAGCATGGGGAGGGACCCCGCTTTGTCTATCCATTCGTTTGCTGGTGGGCATTTGCGTTGTGATCAGTTTCGGGCTACTATAAGTGAAGCTGCTCCAAAAATCTTGAAGAAAGGGAGAGGAAGGAAAGGGAGAGAGAGGATCAGATTATAACCTACTGAAAAAATAGGAACCCATAAGTCAAACTGACATAAATATATAAATACATTGCAGGTTTGATGAGGAGTATGGTGTTTGCATCCCCTTACACACCTTTCCACAGAGTCCAAAGGGAAAACTAGTGACTCTCCAGCAGAGAGACTTGGCAGACATCCCTTCGTCAGGTGACCCAAGTGAACATCATCATTTATGGGGCAAACTGAAATCCTCCGCCTACCCGATAGGATGTGATGAGATCTCAGCCTCACTCCCGCGACATTCCACTCAACGATCCCTGACCTTAATCGAACCATAAGGAACATCTGAAAAACTGCTATGGAAGGACGTACTACAAAATGACTAGTCTGTAACCTTCAGGAGTGCCAAGGGCATGCAAATCAAAGAAAGAGGGAGGAATGTTCCAGAAGGAAGTTGAGGAGACTTGACAACCAAGGAAACTCAGATTCTGGATGGGTTCCCTTGCTATAAAGGACATTATTATTGTCACTGGGAAGATCTGAACGGGATCCCAAGATCAAATGACAACCACCTATGGATGTGATTTTTTTTTAAGATTTTTAATTTATTTATGACATAGATACTGAGAAAGGGAACACAAGCCATGGGGGAGCTGGAGAAGGAGAAGCAGACTCCCCGCTGAGCAGGGAGCCCGGTGGGGCTCAATCCCAGGACCCTGGGATCATGACCTGAGCCAGAGGCAGACACTTAACCACTGAGCCACTCAGGCGCCCCTGGATGTGATTTCTTGACGTTGGTCCCTGGGGTCTGGTTTCCTAGAAGGATATCTCAGTTGGAAGGAAATACACCCTAACGTGCTCTCGAGTCATGGAGCATCCAGGTCGCGACCTACAGGCAGATCGCTCAGGATGGATGCTTCTTTGTATTATATGTGGAAACTTCCTGTAAATTTGAAATTATTAAAAAAATAATATGATTAAGCTTTTCCTGCCCTTGAGGAAACCCGATTTTCAGCTGCCATCGGTCCTTTCTGTGTTCACTTCTAAGCGTGTGTGAGGACAGGGGTCACCAGAGTTGGGCTTCTTTTTGGCGGTGTTGGGGACCAGGTCAACTGCTAAAGGTTAGCATCGCCCTTCGTGTTTTGAGCCTGGCAGGTCAGCAACCCGAGGCACTATTCTGGATGCTGGAGATGCAGCCCAGTATGAACAAGGCAGACAAAGGCTCCTGCCCTCAAGGTGCATATAGCCTGGAAGGGACAGACGGCCAGTAGACAAGATGAACAAGTAAGATGTGTGCTACGGAGAGAAAGCCACAAAGGCTGGTGATGGAGAATGAAGATTAGCTATTGGCCCTGAGCAATGGGAAGAAGATCTGAGGGGCGTGAGTGCGCACGTGTGCACGCGTGCGTGTGTGTGTGTGTTTTAGCCACGCCGTCTATGAAATGCCTGTTAAGTACCTAAGGGGTGGAGTCAGAGTTCAGAGGAAGGGTCCAGACTGGAGGTCAGAATTTGGGCATCAACTAGATGAACGACTGCAAAGACATGAATGAGTTCTGGGCAGATCCAAGGACTGCCACATTTCATAGTGGAAGGGGTGGTGTGTAGACAGGCCCCATCACTGGCCCCAGATCACATGGCTGGGAAGTCGTGGAGCTGGGATTCAAACCCGGGGCAGACCGGTGCCCCTGCTGGAAGCGGCCATAAAGTCTTTGCTGCTGTTGACTCTGTGGCCTTGGGCAGGTCACCTGACCTTCCAGAGGCTGGGTGTCCTCATCTATCAAAGGAGAGGGGAGCAGTGTGAGAGCAGGGAAGGCAAGGATGGTGCAGGGAGCCTCGTGGTGCTCAGGCAGCTGGCCCAGACAGGTCACTGGCATGGTCCTGGGTTTGCCCTCTGCCCTTCTCCCAGTAGTCTTGGATACCTGCTCTCATTGGAACAGACCTGTCTTCTGGGCAGGGGTGGGGGCCAGTGAGACACATGGGCGGAGTCCACAAGTCAAGATAGCAATTTACAAGAAGCCACTGCCACCCAGCCCAGAATTCTGGGGTCAGGGTGACCTGCGGGCCCTCCCTGTGGGAACGAGATTCCACCAAGCAAATCCCTTCCAGCCAGTCACTGGGTGAACCTGGCATTTGAAAAAGGGAAATTAGAGAGTGACGCAGGGTCGGTGGGACCAGGCTGGGCCTCTGTGGCGTGCCCCTGGGTCCTGTTGGGAGGACCGGAACAGGCTGGGTAGCCTCAGCCAGTGCCCTGGCAAGGGTGCGGCTCCCAGGACGGCTCCAGGCTGGCCAGGCCCCTTCCGCCAACTTAGTCTTTCTTTAGCCTCTTTAATATCTTTCCATCTGTCCAGGCCTGGGGGCGGGGGGGGCACTGCCTCTGTGGCTTAGCCCTTCCACTTTGGGGCATCCAGAGGCTTCACAGTGTAAATGCCAATGGCTCCTGTCACATGGGGGCTGGGCAGGTGCCTGGCCACAGGACTTCCTGTCCTCCATCCACCCCTCCTCTGCCAGTTGGCAGCAGGAGGCCTCCAGCTGGCCATGGTCACAGTGGGGAAGTCAAATTTTCAGTCTCCCCCAGGAGGATGGCGCTGGGCTGTGCCCTCTGCCCAGCTTAGCCCTAGCCACCCTTAATCTAGGCTCCATCAACGTCCTGAGCCCCGACTCAGCTGTGCCAAGAGCTCCGGCCCACCCTGAGTAGCCAGCAATGCAGGGGGCTGGGGGAGAGGCAAATCCGGAACTGGGGAGCCTGAGAGGATACTGTGCTGGGATCTACACTCTCTTCCCTGCTGGGCTGTAGGCCTGGCCTGCTCCCTTGCAAGTCACTGCCCAGAACACCTGGCCTGACCCCGAGCCATGAATAAGTAGAGTGCGCCAGCATCTGGGGAGTCTGGGGGCTTTAAAGGAGTGGGGACTTGGGTGTCAGTCCCAGGGATCTGTGTTGGGGTGAACTCTGGAAAGCTTGGAATAGGGAGGACACTGGTGCCTGCATGGTTGGGCTTGAGGCCTGGGCATCAAGACCAACACAAGGCTGAGGCTACCCGTCGCAAGCGGATGGGTTTCCCTCATTTTCCTTTGCATTTCCCATTGCATGTCTCCTGTGGACATCCAGTGGGAGAGGGGGTGGCAAAGGCAATTTCAGTGTTTCTGGGATGTAATTGGAGTATTTGGAGCCAAGCGCTATAAAAATCTGGGAACGAACGTTTAGTGATAAATCAGAAACTAACAAAACCAAAGCAATCATTTGCTAGTTGTGTCTGCAAGAGGGACAGGGCAAGAGGAATTCGGATCCAGACCCAGCCTATGTGCCTGGGTCTGCTTTATTTGGGGGGTGGTGAGACTGCCCACACTCTCCCCCTCCAAGCCCAATTGGCTTCCAGAGGGGGAAGTGGGGAAAGCAGATGCCCACAGTGGGAGGAGCTTTGGTCTGGAAGATCTAAACACCCCGTCTGCCTGTTATACACACACGCTCTTGGCAAATCACTGTGCCTCAGTTTCCCATATGTGGAAGGAATAAGCACCATGTCTCCTACCCAAGGTCAAGGAGGGCAAATGAGGTAAGCACGTGTGTTGGGGTTAGCTGGACCACAGTCCTTGCGATCATCCACAATCTCCCCATCTCCCCTGAATCATCCTATATGGTGTGCCTATTCTGTGCCAGGCCCTGGGGATAAGGAGAAACCAAGGCAGAAACAGGGCTCTTCCTGGAATCCATCTATCCACGAGGCCCTCTAGCCCGCAGGAGCCTTTTCCCGGCTCCCCCTCTCCTCTTCCCACCAGCACTTTGCACTTACTGGTTCCACATTTCCTAACCACCCCTTTCCCCTAACATACTGCAACCTACCCTTTCTGTCTCCACTGCCCAAGGGGACACCTTACGGCACCATCTCGGTGCCTCTGCCATCGTCGTTGGCAACTTAACTTCTGCGGGTCTTCATTTCTCACCCGGGGAACTGGATGAGGGCTCTGGCTCAAGTCCCGACTCGCTGTCCTAGGGGTCACCTAACCTGTCTCAGTTTCCCTACGTGTGAGGAAGAACCACAACGGTCCCCACCTCCTGGGGGTAGTTGTGAAGAGTCGATGAGATCTGGCACCAAAACGCTGAGAACGGTGCCCACCGTCCAATAAAGACTGTCTACATGTTACTCTCATTACTGTTACTTTGTAGCCATTATTATCAGGCTGCAGGACCCAAAGGGCGGCGCTTCGCACGCTTCGCCCTCTTCCCACAGCTCAGCGCCTGGAGCGTGCCAGACCCTGGGCATCTTCCGCACCTGCCCCGGGTCCGGGACGGGGGTGCGGCCGCAGCTCCGGCGCGGGCACTGCCCAACGAGGGAGGGAAGCGGAAGTAGCCCCGTTTCTCGGAGAGCCCGGCAGGCACACAGTAGGTGCTCAGGGGACGGCCGGCTGACACCGCGAAGCCAGTGGCCGGTGAGTGCACGCTCCCTGCCCCCTCCCTCCACACTCCGGGCGGGCGGCCCACACGGTAAGGGTGTATCCGCGCCCGACGACACCCACTCCCACAACAAAGACGCTCGCCTTCGTGGCGGCCGCCTCCCCTCGGGACCGCCGGCACACGCAGCGGCCGAGGGGCCCGCGCGTCCCCCGGCGCTGCCCCTAGTCCAGCGTCGGAAGCCGGCCCCCGCGGGTACAACCGCGCCCAGGAGCCGGCCGGAGCCGGGGAGGCGCCTGAAGGGCGCGCGGCGACGCCGCCTCCAGCCGCGATTTAAAGGGCAGCGAGGGGCGGAGGGATCCCTGCCGACCCTCAGCAAGGATCCCTCCGCCGCGGACGACGCGAGGCGACGGCTCCTCACGGCTCTTCACGGCTTCCCTCGGCTCTCCCAAAATTCGCTTTTTGTCCCTCCGCCGCCGCGAGCACCCAGCGAGGAACTCGTTTCTTTTCCGTGTTTCTCCGCCTCCCCCGCCCCCCCCTCCGCGCGTCCCGTAAAAGCAACAGAGGCGGCAGGGGTGGCGCGAGCCGACTGGTGTCCCTCCGCCCGGCCGAGGGCACTTCTTTTCGTGTCCTTCCACCGTTCCCGGGCGGCGTCCGGACGGCTCACCGGGGGCGGCGACGCGTCTGCGGCGCGGGAGGCGAGGCTCCGGGGCTATGAGGTGAGGGCGCTCGGACACCGGAGGCGGCGCGCGCGGCGCCAGGACCCGGGACGCGGACCCCCGGCGAAGGCGGCCTTGGGGACGCCGCGGCCGCGCGAGAGGCGAGGTGAGGCCGGGCGTGGGGACGCGGGGGCGCGGCGCGATGGGGGCGGGGGGCTCCGACCGCGGCTGGGACTTATTTCCCGACAGCGGATGGAGCGGGCGGTGCTGCGGCCATCGCCGCCATCTTGGATTTTACTCTCCATTTTTCTCGGGAATTATTTTTTGGTGATTAATTTTTTGGGGGGCCGGGGAAGTGCCGCCCGGCAACGCGGATCCCCCAGCGCAGCGGCCGGGCCGCGGGGCCGCGTTGCGCCCCGAGGAGCAGCGGGCGGCGCCCGGTGGTGAGCGGGGGACGGGCGCGGCGCGGGCGTGCGGG
>NW_019154106.1:4826483-4837693 GCF_002288905.1 Enhydra lutris kenyoni
GGGCGCGGCGGGTGGCGGCGGGCGGCGGCGGCGGCGGGCGGGGGCGCGGGCCTTGCAGTGGGCGCCGCCGCCGGAAGGGAGCGGTAGCGGCCACCGGGCAGCGCGGGGCCGGGAAGCGCCGGGGCGGCCCGCGGCCGCACGAGGGGAGCAGCCCCGCCGCTCGCGATTGGGGGACTCTGTTTTCCCTCTTCTCCAATGGGCAGCCGTGATCGGGCTCGCCCAATCTGCTACCTCTGCCGCGCTGCGCTTCGGCTTGTTTTTGTTTGGGCTCGAGCCTCGTTCCAGGTCTCCTCCGGGGCCCGTCCCCCACCCTCCCCGTCCCTCCGCTGACAGCGGCGCCGGCTTCGGGCCGCGGCTCGCCTCCCGCTCCCCAGGTCCCCTCGGTCCCCGGCCGCCCCGCAGAGTGGCGGTCGTCCGTCTGCACGCCCGGAGGTGATGGGGATCGGCGTCGCTCCCACCTGTTGGGGGGGTGGGGATCGTGTTTTCGTGGCGACCGCGGGATCCGGCTTGCGAGAATGGTGTAGAAGCGCGTTGGACCGGAGGAAGGGGCTCTCTTTCTGTCGCCGGGCTCCTTTGACCCGGTTCAGGAGCTGTCGCTTCCGATCCCGCAAGTGGAAAAACTAGGGTTACTAAGGAGGTGAACGTGTGTTCCTTAAAGAGGATTTTTAGAAAAGTGGAATTCGGCCTCGTGGGGAGGTCTTATGTAGAGTAGCGGGCGGATGAATTGGTCGGTCGTGATTGTGACTTTGCATCAGGTCCGTTTTACACTTAAGCTACTTTAAACTTTCTCAAAGTGTGGTTAAACGTGGTCGGAAGACGGCCGTAGGATCGTCAGAGGAAGCAGTTGCCCGCTGGAGCTTTTTCCTGTCGTTTTTGACACGGAGAACACGGCTGTCACTTGTGATGATTAGTTGTAAAAGCATAAGTATTTCGGAAGGGGCGGGGAGAAATCATTTTTGTCTGAAATAATCGCGGGTAACTTGTGTATATTGAAATGACACGTACCTAAAGAGTTACTTGCTGTGGATACAAGTTTACTTTGTTGCCGAACGTTTGGCAACTTGAAACACAGGTGTGGCCCCGTCCCTGTCGGAGCTCCCTATATTCGCAGAGTAAAGTCCACAGACGCTTTAATCCCAGCATGTGGGGAAACTCCCGGCCCATTTTCCAGTTCGTACTCTTTAAACATTATACGTTCTACTCTCCCTTTCCCAGGCTGTAATGCAGCGAGCTTCCCATGCCTGGCGCCGTTTGGTCCGCGTTCCTAGCTCGGCTCTGCCCCCTGCCCGTCCCACACCCCCCATCCGTCAGAAAGGTCCAGTGAGAAAGTTCTCTGCAAAGACTGGCCCACTCTGGAGGACCACACTTCCTCTGCGTTCCCTGAACAGTGGTTACTTGGCATTTTATTTGGTTATTTGCCTGTCCCTTCAGTTTTTTTGTGAACTACGGTTAGGTTATTACTTCCTCTGCCTTGAGCAGGTGCCGAGTAGGTGCTTAGTAGGCATTTGATGAAAGTGAATTTGTCAATCTCCAGGTTACAGAGCTTCAAAGCTTGTATTTAGTTTTTTGAAATATGTCCTTTCTGATTTTACTTTAAAACGTTGTTATTCACAAAGCAACTTAGTTTGAGAGTGAAAGGATTATTATGGATACTTAGTCTTCCAGAGAGGAGGGCTTGATTTTGTACCCATGAACTTTGAAACCAGACTCTTTCAAAGTCATTTCCAAGTGCTCTCTTGCTGGTATGTTCATCTGTCTTATCAGACACACACTGAACTGCTTTCTGTCCTTGAACCAGATACTGGTGGGCTTACTGGGGGGGGGGGGGGGGGGGGGGGGGGGGGGGGTGGTGGAAGGTTGGGGTTTATAGCAGAATATGATGTGAAGGAAGTGGTCACAGGTTGTTCGTGTGTTCGAGCATAGAGTTTTGGGGATGTTGATGTGTCACTTTTCCCTTGTGTCATATAAATCTGGGATCAATTCTGACTTTTCTCTATGTAGGACATGAGTATATGGCCCAGTTGTGTTGCAAAGACACGTGTGCCATCTGAACAGCTCCTTGTCCCCAGGAATGTCCTTCCCATGGCTTGGGAGAGCAAATCCTTTCCGATAAACCATGTGGATTCCATTGTTTTATACTCTTGCCTACCATATATTAGCTTTACTTTTTCTCCACTCACCGGAATCCTTCTCCGTGGAGGAGGAGTTGCAGGACTCTGTTATATGTTAGCCCTAGAACACTGTAATTGTTGAGTTTTCCACACCGGGATCCTATGTCTTTGCTCTACAGTGACCCAGTACTGGTTACACAGACACACTAAGTAAATGGTGTAGTTCTAGCTCAGATACAGTTGTATGCAGTAGAAAGATGTTTTCTATATAGGATGTAAGTGAATTTTTCAGTCTGACTTTTAGTTACTCTTTATTTGGGGGGCAAAAACTTATTTAAGTGACATGTCTTGGTGTAGGAAATGGGTTTAATTGCTATAAGAAGCACAAGCTCAAATTATTACAAAATAAAATTAAAACTAGCTAATGCACTTTAAATTGTAATCATTAGGGTGTCCTAAGCATTAGAACACAGTGATTTGAAAAGTGATTTCTTGTATAGACTGCCAACTTTGAACTCATAAAACTACTTTCTGTTTGGAGCTCTTAAGTTTGAAATATGAGTTAAGCCCTGAAGTTTTAATGGCTGAGTTCCATTGAACATGCTGTACAAGGAAGGGGTCCTAGCGAACAGTAGGGAGTGAGTATCCTAGGTTTTTGTCTAAAGGATTTTTAATGAGGGAAAAGTTAACAGCTTTCTTTAAATTCTTTCTACCAACTCTACATCATCCCCCACCCCCAATCTCTACAAATCTGTTTTTATTTTACTTATTACTGTAGACCCTTTTCTCCTCCATAATTTGTTGTTTCCTAGAAGTGTTGGCTGAGAAGAAAGGTCATGCCTGACTGGTATCTATCTCGGAATTTATTAATGTGATCTGAGTTTCTTTTTGTCCTACTCAAATAAAGGAAAGCATTTGTCATTTACAAACATATTTTGATTCAACAGATGTATTCCTAAAATTTAGTCTTGCATATCTTAATTTATTTGCATTATAGGATTTTACTGTTTTAAAGGAATGCCATGGTAAGAATCCATCTGTACAGGAAAGATCCATAATCTTATTTTTGTAAAGCCATATTAACGCCTAATGTTAGGTTTAATAAACAAAACAAAATAAAACGCTTTTCCTTTTGACACCCCGTATTGGAGACAATTAGAGTGGATGTATTATCTTTGCAGAGCTGGTGATGGAACCAGGGACCAGTTGCATTCTAAAATATTCTCACGGGCTCCTGGGTGGCTCAGTGGGTTGGAGCCTCTCCCTTCGGCTCAGGTCATGATCCCAGAGTCCTGGGATCGAGTTCCGCATCGGGCTCTCTGCTCCTCGGGGAGCCTGCTTCCTCCGCTCTCTCTGCCTGCCTCTCTGCCTACTTGTGATCTCTGTCTGTCAAATAAATAAAATCTTTAAAAAAAAAAATATTCTCACAAAAGAAGAAAAGAAGTCACTGATTTCCATAACCATTGATGCTCAAAATTACGTTTCGCATCCATCATGCCAAAGGGTTCCTGGGACCAGTTCAGTCAGTCACTGTCTCCGGCTCCCGCCTCTGGCAGCCAGATCTGGGGCTGCCTGATGTCTGTGTGAGACAAACTTAAACCACACAGGGTTGTATGCAATTATGACTACTTAACCTATAATTCTGGAGTTTGATGAAGGACCATTGGAGTAAGAATCAATACCTGGGCTTCAGTCCGCTCTGTCATTATTTATATAAGACATGGGGCCAAGCCTCAGCTTCTACAACTGAACTTTAATCTCTGAGATCACTTCCAATTCTGAATTCTATTTTATCACTTACACCTAATCGCCACCCTGTTTTCTTTTAAGAACTGTTTTTAATATTTTGACATCCCTCTCTATACATGATTCATCCATGTATCTTATGTAGTTTTTCCTCCCTTTTTCTGAGTTGATGCTGTAGCTTACAGTCAGTTGGGTTTTAGAATCAAGAGGCCAGAGTATATTCATGGCCCCACAGCTTGAAGGCTCCTGCTTCTGGATGGCTCCTGTTCATGACTTGCTTCTCTACTAGATGTCTCTGTTTTCTGTATTAATAAGGGTGCGCTAAGGAGAAAGTAGATAGACCTAGGGAGCATTCCCTGGTGAGAAGCTTTTTTATTTATGGGCAATGCGCGTATCAAGTGGCTCAGGTGTTGGAGTAAACCCCAGACCTGAGCTTGAACACTGGGTTTTAGACCTGGCCTTACCCCTGAATAGCAGTTTGACTTCAGGAAAGCAATTTTATTCCTGAGCCATAGCCATCTCAAGTGTAGTGATCGTGCCTGTCTCCGCGACCTCGTAGGGTTGCCAAGCAGATGGACCCTCAGGGGTGTGTCGGGGTGAAACAAACACCTGTGTTTTCAACTTGAGCATCTTTATCAGAACTCCTGCTGGGCAGATCTCTGACGGCAGGGGCGTTGCCTTTCAGGTCTCAGGCAGAAGGTCCCTTCCCTGAAGGGTCATCCTGATTTCTACTCTGCATCCTTCTGCCCTCTTCTTCAGATAGCCAGTCTTCATAGGCTTCCCTTTGGACACGCAAGGTCTCCCACTCTAGTAGCCTTGCCCGGTTTTCTGAAAGCTGAAGCTCACCCGCGCCCTCTAGCGTTCCGTGGACGCAACAATATTCCAGCACCACGAACAGTGCCCAGGGGCCCCGGGTAGGTTCTTGATGAATGTTGGATTCTAGGTCTGCAGAATGGTTCATTTCGTCTGTCCAATTTGTGGAACAAGGTTGCAGTAGCTGATACAGTGTAACGCTCTCTGGGGACTATTCTTATTTTCAAGGAAATGCCTGTGTTGCATGTCGTGGAGGGATGTATGTTCTTAGCAAGAAAACCAGCCTGCGGTTAGAAGATGGAGTTCCCCCCACTGAGGAGTAAAGGGGGTCCTGATCCTTCAGCCAGTGAACCAGTGGAGTCTGGGGCTGGAGAGGCCATATGGAAACCTTCTCTCGTCTCCTTCAAAAGAGAAACAAAAACAGACCTCACTCAGGGTCCAAGAGGATTTAGACAAAACCAGGTGCCTCAGAAAATTTTGTTTGATATAGATACCAGGAGTGTTTTTGACACCACCAGCACCTCCCCCTCCCCCCAACCACCCCCCGCGCAAAAAAGGAGAGGGGCGGGTTTTTTTTTTCTTTTATATTTGTCCTTTTATTTCTTTTCCCTGGTCATCCAGTGTAAAGTCTGTTCCCACCTGGTTCTCTCTAACATTCTATTTGTTTCCTTTAAAGTTCTTAGCAGAATTTGCAGTTTCATACCTACTGGGTTGTTTCTTTTCCCGCGCTCTCCTCTGAGATCCAAGAAATTAGGAACCAAGCAACTTTTGTTCTAGGGCCTTACTCTTCAAATACGGGGCAAAGTATGTTTAAAATTTTGTTTGTGTCGCTTTCTTCAGAGTGTCAGGAGTGTACAGGCTCTCACTCAGCCTCGACTTAATTTGTTTCTAATTCTCTAAGGCTTGCTCTCGTCTGTAAAATGGGGGTGATCTCGTGTATGTTACTGTACATGTGAGAGAACTCAATGTTTTTGTTTCATGTTAAGACATAGTTGAATGTGCAGTGTATGATTAAGGGGCTGTGACGGGGGTAAATAGCAGGGTGCACGTACAGGTGTTGGCGCAGTTCTGGGATGCTGGTGAGAGCCATCGCGTGAATATGGTGCCTGGGACCCGGAGCTCAGAGCTTTTCTCTGTCGTGCCCGGGACTGCCAGGCTGCCCCTGCCGCACCCAGTTCTCCACTCCCCCCTTGAGCAGACGTTTCCTTAGCTGTGTGTTAGACTTCACAGCACTTACCCGTCTGCAGGACCTCCGCCTCTCCACGTGCCTGCCTCTTGCCCGACGTAGTTCCTTCTCTCTTCCCTCTCCCCTTTTCCTTCCACTAACTGCCTGTGAGAAAGCCCATTTTTTCCCTTTGGGTTCGTGTCTTGGTAGCCTATTATCTTGTCAGGAGGAATGAATTACTTTGGGCAGGCCAGGGATTCCTGAGCCTGGTTTTTGTTTTGTTTTGTTTTTTTAATCTAAGGTTTTTTGCTCTGCCGTTCTGTGATTCTCTGAATTGAGATGATGTGGAAACGCTTGGTAAAGTCCTTTTGTTAGTGTTGCTCTCTTCACGGCCCCCACTTTTTTCCTGAGTTCTGAGGTCTTCACCTGGGTTGTGGACTCCCCCCCCCCAAATTCAGCACAGTGAACCTTTCTCATCTTTCCTGCAAACCTGTTCTTTCTGTAGCTCAGTTTGTGGCAGTGTTGTAGTCTGCCCAGCTAGAGGCTTCTGGCCCATCTGAATTAAATTCCTTTCTGTCCCTCACCACCTGTGTCTAATTTGTTACCAAGTCTTGCCAGCCTTCTCTTTGAAACCCCGGAGCTTTCCGGAGCTTTCCCCCAGCTTTCCTCCCTCCCTCAGCCCTCTGCCCACTGCTACTGTTGCATTTGAGCTGCTCTCCGCCTCCAGCCACGTACTTTTTCACCAGTAGGATCCTTTCTAGAGTACAAGTGAGCAAATTCTGCCTCCTTCCGTCTGTATAATCGAGAGAAAAAAGTAGGTACTTTACAGGATTTGAGAATTAAATGGTAAATGAATGGAGGAACTATTATTTGTTTTTGTTTTATAAGTGGAGTTACAGTGGGGCACCCAGCTGGTGCGGTCAGTGGAGTGCGAGACTCTTGATCTCAGGGTTGTGAGTTCGAGCTTGATGCTGAGTGCAGGGATTCCTTAAAATAAAAAAAAAAAAAAGTGAAGTTGCACTAAGAAAAAATATGTCTTACCAGAAACACAATGGGCTAACTTCCACTGTAACAAAATCTGTAATCTCCCTGGATGTTGGTATGTGAGGTTTGGTAGTTTGGTAGGATTTTTAATTCTACATTGACATTTTTAATTCTACATTCTACATTGCTGCCCGAAGCCACATCCCTTCTCCTCAGGAGCATTCAGAAAAGCAAAGGTGGTCTCGGGTCCCTCTCATAATTGGCACCCCAGTCCTTTTATTCTCTTGAAACTCCTTTTGGTGGAAATGGTGATGTGGTTGTTTTCTTGGGGGAGTTATGGTAGGATAAGGAATGGAGGGGAAGTTTCTACTTGATTTAAGTTTTGTGAACAATGTGTCAGCATATCTGACCTTCTGTTTCTACCTTCATCGCTTGAGAAGGGGCCAGTTGGAGATCTTTATGAGCTCTTTCTGCTCGTTTGGTCCGTGTGGCGAACCGAGGAAGTAGGCTGTGGGCTGTATTTTCCTTTTACTTAGGAGGCATTTGTGAGGTTGAACGGCTTGTCCCTGGCTGCGGTGCTAGAGAGAAATGAATGGGGTCGGCGCGGACCTAGTGCGTGGACTCCACCCCTAGCCCATCCTGAACCCCATGCGCCCTGCCTCCTGCCAGACTTAGTCTTGGCCTCTGAGACCCAGCCCAAGAATTAACCTTTTGGAAATTTTTCCTCACCCAGGTCTTTGCCCAGTGAGAATGGATTCTTCTTTGTTCTGCTTACCTAGCGGCTTCTGAGGAACTGTAGGCTGTCCTTACAGACTTCTGACACTAGGTGGCATCTGTTTGTAGAAAAGTAAAATGCTGTGTGGGTCTGGGGGAGGAGTAACAAAAGAAGCATCCTTGATTTTATTTATAGGCATTACATGGATCAGATGTGGCGAGATGGGGACGCAGGTGGTTTTGTTTTGTTTTTTTGCAGAATTTGTCCCAAAAACCGCATCAGCTAGAACCTTTAGTTTAGAAATGCCTACCAAGACCATTGAAAACACAAATCTTTCTTATATCAAATCCTTTGTTGTGATACGTATTGGATGAAAATTGGATATTACTGGATAAATAAGGAACTGTGAATCAATAGTTTCTGCCCTGAGGCAGTTGGAGGGGGGAGTCGATTACATGCCCAGTTGTGGATGAGCAGGCCTGTGTGTTGTAATGTCTGATCGTGGACTTACCTGTAGTGCATGTTTTGTTGTTTCAGATGTTTTGCTAAGTGAAAAATCCTAGCTAAGAGTTTTAGTTTTCATTCTTACTGTAAAATTTTTACGTTAATATAAAAATGTACAATCATAACACTTCTATAGAAGGTCTTGGTTATCTGGGGTTAAAGCAGTTAAATGTGTGATTGAGATGCTGGCTTTACCTTCAGAATCCATATAGTTCTCTCTGTAGCTGTGGTTCACACGTGCAGGTGAAGGGGGGAAATGACCTTTTTAAAAAGTATATTTAAAACAACTTTTCAGAGGTGTTTAAGAGTTTTCCCTGTGATATGTTGGAGTTTTAATGTGTTTGGGGGGTCTGGGGACTGTAGAGCATTTTCACTTTGGTTTACTTTGTCATGGTCTCTGTATCAGTTGCCTGTGGCTGCTCTGACAAGCTACCACGAAGTTGGTGGCCTTGCACAGCAGAGATGGATTCTCAGTTGGGCAGGCTCTAGGGTCACCATCTGTTGCGCTTGGCTAAAGTCAAGGTGTGGTAGGGCTCCCCCTGGAGGCTGTAGGAGAGAATCCGTTCCTTGCCTCTGCCAGCTTCTGCCGCGGCGGTCTTTTGCCGGTGGCTGTGTCACTGCAGTCCTCCCCCTCTCCTCTGGGGTAATGGTGTCAAAGCTCCCTCTGTGGCTCTCCTAAGGCCTCTTGTGACAGCATTTAGAGCCCACTCATATAACCTGTGTCATCTCAAAATCCGTAATTTAAATCGCCTCCCCAGAGACCCTTTTCCTTACAAGCTGATAGTCGCAGATTCCAGATGAGGACCTGATATCCTTGAGGACTGATTTTCAGCCCACTGCATTCTCCTTGGGAGCAGTGAGCACGCCCAGCCCAGTGTGACTAGCAGCACTGGCTCTCGCCGTCCTGTCAGCTTGGATTTTTATCCGGCCACACCTCCTCTGCGCGGGGGGAAGCTGCTCCGAACCAGGTGCCGGCTCGTGCTGGGGCAGGTGGGGCTTGACCACCTGCGGCCGCCTGGGGAGGCTGTCAGACTGGCTCAAGCAAAGTGCTTGCTGAGTTTGACTCTGTCAAAGCTGGAAAAGAAAGCAGAAGCGATAGTCGTCTAACTTCTCGAATAACACTTCTTTCTGACAGTACTTATAGGAGCAGGTTGTCAGGTCACAGGTGTGACCGTGGATTCATGGTCGTCTCTGACAGATGGCGAGTGCGGCGCTGTCTTGTCGGAGGGCGTCACAGCCTTACTGTGTTGTGATGCGGGATGTTGACCACAGGTGTTTCTGGTAGCTTCACGGGCTGCTCGTCTTGGCCTGGTAGCATGCATTCCTGTTTGAGGGTCCCACGGAGCTTGGATATGTGTTGATTACAGATGAGTTTGGGATAACCATTGGTAAAGACTGATGTGTAATTCCCTGATCTGTTATTGTAGAGCCCTTTTGTAACTTCAGATTTACGAGAAAGAGCTAGTCCCCAGTTGGGCGTACATGTAGCGCGGCTCGGTTTGCGACCAGAAGGGGGATGTGATACGGATAGACCTGCGCTGTGTTGGGCCTTGTCCTAGGTTCCAGTGATCCGGAAGTGTGCCTTAGCCAGCACACGCGGCAGTGCGGGAGCCAAGAATTACCACGTCATCGCACGAAGAAGTACAGTTGTAATAAGCACCGTGAAAGAGCATATAACAAGGCAGTCTGTGGGATGAAGGACTGGGGTCGGGGGGCCACACGCGAGGGCAGCTTGCCGGCATCCCAACACAGAGGCCCTGTGTAGGGAACACGCCTAGCACACTCGCAGGCCCGGTCTGGAGTTGGAGCTGGAGTGAGGGGCGGGGACAGGGCTGGGTCCCAAAGGCCCCTTCTAGGCACTGGCAAGGTAAGTTCTCTTAATGGTAGTTGGTAACAATTTCCAAATACTTTTGTTTTCGCTATTGCATGTAGGCCAGGAGTGTGAGCCTAGAATGGAAACTGGATTTTCACTTCGCGGGTGGGACACTGTTGGCACCGACCCTAGCCTGTGCGCTCACTGCCGGACCCGTGTGGGTGCTTCTGTTCCTTTGCGGCGTCTCTGTTTGTCTTTTGTCTCCTCTTTGGATAGTGCTGGCTTTCATGTTATGCTCTTTGGTTTGCCTTCCTTGCGTTTATTTTAAATACATCGCTCCGGGGGGCCTGAGACTGTGGCCCTTGCGCACCAGCGTCCGTCCACAAGCATCAGAAATGTGGGGACCTATTTCAGTGACATGTGACTTCCCTGATGTTTGAATTACTGTATTTAAGGTTGTAGAAATTAGCTTTAACTTATATACATAAGAATGATGCGGAAGGATTTTTGTGCTTTTTTATTTTCCTTTTAAATTTTTCTTATAAAAGTAATACAGGCTCGTTTTGAAAAGCTGAACCTTGTGAAAAAAAATTACTCATGATCTCATTCTCTAGAGATAATACTGTTAACCATTTGGTGTTTTGAATCATTTTCTCAGCATATTGTAGCTGAATCACTTGCAAAGTGTTTGCTCTGCTTTTTCTCAGTGAAGTTTTTCCAAGTCCTCCAGCAAGCTAAAGCCTGCTTTAGTTAACAGCATGTGTTACCTTCTCAACCCCTTGGGACTTATTTCTTTGCCACTGGATAACTTCTCTAAGATAAACTGAGACAAGTTCAACATGTAAGCCATTAGAAAATTCTTGGTTATATCACGGGAATTATACATATTAAAATTCTTGATTCTTTTAGAATCTGTGTTTTCATTTTTTGGATACAGTTTTAAAAGCCTGGTTTGTGTTTAAGACATTCAGCAGGAAATGTCCAAAAGCTACAACTAGGAAAGGACTGGAACCAGCGTTTTTGAATTGGGCATGAGCAGTTAAATTGAAAGTCACCGAACAGTTTATAATCCCCCATGTGTCACAAAGGGGCGGTGGAAGGAGAGAAGTTCGTTGACACTTGTCGAGGATCTGTCACTGCTGGAAACAGTGCGGGCACTTGACAGGAACCAAGCGCAGTTTCTATGAAACAGCTCTGTGCTTTCCTTTGAGAAAATTTCAAATGTCAGCAAGGTTTTTGTTTGATGGTTGTTTTTTTTTTTTTTTTCCTAATTTACAAATAGTAAATTTTGGGGGTGGGAATTTTTAAAAATATTAATCCTGTTCCCCCAAAGACAAGGAATGCTGTTGGTGATTTTTA